>NC_079898.1:19761519-19947407 GCF_024868665.1 Triplophysa rosa
ATTTTATATAATTTGTAATTATCATTATCTGTTTGTTTCGTGGTGTTTTGGTGTCTTCGATGGTTTTGTTATGTTCAAGGAAAAAATGCCATAAATAAAGTTATTAAAAAAGAAAAGAAGTCAAACTGGTTTGGAACAGATTGATGGTTTTTACATGGTTACAAATTGTGTAGGATTTATATACAGTATTTGTTTTGCTTCCTAAGTGTAGTAGAAGCATATATATGGCTAAAAGGAAAATGGTGATTCATCATACGGTGATGATGTTGATAAATACCAGCTTTATTTTAATCTGTGACCTTACAGTCGTGTCACAGTTAATGAAGTCGTTACTGTTTTATTGTTTGAAAGAAGAAGGTCTTTTGTTTTTTTATGAAACATTGGAAACTAGGGACCGCTATGAAATACAGCTTTGGAGATCCACTTCCTATGTTTTTCTCCATTAAGCAAGTATCTATTTGTGGATGCATAGTTCTTCCCACCTTGGGTCAGAGAGTCTACTGTATGCACGCAGAGAGCTCAGGTCTCGATTTGAACCATGAGAAGGGGCAGGTGTCGTTCAGTTATCATTAATGGACAATGGACCTGGGGAAGAGGTGTGGCCTGATGGAATGCATTAGGGAAGGGCCTTCAAGCCTCCAATTAACACCAGCTCCATCTACCCTTAGTGGTAACCTGATACCGCTCGCTTCTCAACACTTTCCTCATTTGAAAAATCTCTCACACTAGTCTTTCCCCTGCAAGCTGACCCAAAGATTAAGGTCATCACTCCTTGACAAAAAACGATTCTTATCTCTCTAGTCTTGTGCTCTCCCCCACGCTATCTCGATGTCCTTGCAGACCGAGCCATATCCCCCTCTGAAAATGGATATCAGTGATATAATCTAGGTGATGCCTCAAACACTCTTAGAGTTGAGAGGCTCTGGCAACAAGATGCCGGCTCACAGTATCTGCCTTTGGGCTTATGGTTTATGTGCGTGTTGGAAGAAATACATGAGGTAATGTAAGGAAAAAACGTGTCTGGCTCTCTCAATGTAGATCTTTTACTTGAAGAGTTATTTGGATTACACTATATGCATGTGTTCTGCAGAACACAAAAGAAGATATTTTGAAAAATGTTGGTAACCGTCGGCGGTACCCAATGACTTGCATTGGTTTTGTGTCCGTACAATACAAGTGAATGGGTACTGTTGCTGTTCAGTTACCAGCATTCTTCAAAATATCTTCTTTTGTGTTCTGCGGAAGAAAGTCATACAGGGTTGAAATGACAAGAGGGTGAGTAAATGATGACAGAATTTTCATTTTTAGGTGAACTATCACTTTAAATCTCATTGGTCTTACTCCATATAGCTGTATATTAAATAGCAAGTCCTTTTTTATTAGTGTATATAGTCAAATTGCTGGAAATGCCTGCTTATTAGGTGATGTTAGTCTTGTAGGCTTTGCTTTTTTCCTCAATACAGGTTGAACAATTTTCTGGTTAATGGCACCACCACTGGCTCTCTTAAAATATAAAAAATCATTTTGTGGACAAACATGCCTACGGGTGTTCAGTTGAAGATGGATTTTAACAGGTTTCTATTGTTCTCATCATCTTCTATTTAGTGACTTAAAGGGACACTTCACCCAGAAAAAAAATTGTCATCATTTACTCACCTTCGAGTTGTTCCAAATGTGTATAATTTCCTTTGTTCTGATGAACACAGAGAAAAATATTTGAAATAATGCTTATAACCAAACAGATCTCACACCCATTGACTACCATAGTAGGAAAAAAACAGTGGTAGTCAAAAGTTCCCCAGAACTGTTTGCTGTCCTACATTCTTCAACATGTATTTTTTCCTACTATGGTATTCAATGGGTGTTGAGATCTGTTTGGTTACAAGCATTCTTCCAAATATCTTTATCTGTGTTCATCAGAACAAAGAGATATATACACATTTGGAACAACTTGAAGGTGAGTAAATGATGACAGAATTTTCATTTTCAATTTTCAAGTCTTTTCTTTCTCCTGGTTCTATTGTAGGGTTGAACCACAGCTCATAGAAGGAGTGCTGCTGGGCTAATACCCCCCAAATATAGTGAGTGTTTTTCACTCAGGAGGCCAAAGGGAATAGTTTTATTTGAGGTCTGTTGAAAAGTAACTAAATGGTGATGGCTGTAGTGACATGTTTTTGGGTGTTGGAGATGGTATGATTCAAGTCAGAAAAAAAACTGACAGGATTATAGACTTGGTTAAACTGAGGAGTTTATATGAAGTCTCTGAAACTTTTAGATTTAAAATGATGGTTCACCCAAAAAATGAAAATCTGTCATTTACTCACCCTCTTGCCAACTCAAACCTGTATGACTTTTTAAAATCTCATTAAAATCTCAGATTCATCGGTTGCCAACATTCTTCAAAATATCTTCTTTTGTGTTCTTCAGAAGAAAGGAAGTCATACAAGTTTGAAATGACAAGAGGGTGAGTAAATGACAGAATTTACATTTTTTTGCTGAATTATCACTTTAAGACAGGAAGCTGCGAACATTGTTTATCGAATGAAAGGTCAAAAAATACACAAGACAACAGGCTTTGTCTGAGTCATTGGTAGGATTACCTAAGCTTGCATGTCTGAGGCTTTGTTTAGGCCTGTCTTAGCTCTCAACTGTCTTTTAAAGGAACATCGATTTCTTCTTAACTGCAATTTTGTCCTTTTGTTGGTCAGAACCCTAGAGGAGAGATTAAATATTCATTGAACACTCAATTGACCTCTCTGCCTTGTCATTACTGATCTATCAAATCAATGACAGATCTATCAGAAGATTGCAGAGATCAGAATGAGACTCCTGTGCAATAGAAAGATCATCCAATCCATTAAGTTCATCCACGGCCAGCTGCTTGGAGTACTTCAGATCAAGCCATTCATCTTGAACAGTCAGTTTAATTCACTCTCAGCACAGCCAGTGTCACTGAAATTTCACCATGGTAACAGCGTGTTGTTCACGTGTGGCACACTGCATGCCTGCATCGTCCTGAGCTGTCACCCCCAAGCCCTCATCCGCCTTATCTCGGTAGGTGTTAATACATCTGAGAATAGAGAAAGAAGGGACAGCTGTGTCTTGCGGAATGAGGGAGATGGAAGGTGGAGGGGTGGGAGCAGAATCAAAAGGACCGCATTGCCCCCGTGGCTTTGGGTGCAGGGATAATAGAGTAAAATTGCACATGGCCCGAGTCTTGGCAAGCTCGGCTTCCTCCCTATTCTGCTGCATCCTCAGCATGGCGGCCTTGTGGCGACGCCTGCGTTCTGGTATTGAACACGGCAGCCTCTCTCTCTCTCTCTGGCTGAGAGGGTTGGAGATGCGAGGAGGGGTGTGGACAAGAGCTGGTTTCATTAGCTGGGGAGAATGGCCAAATTTCAGGGCTCTGATCAAGCGTGACATGGAGGACTAACTTTTTCTTCCTTTTTTTTCTTGACACGGTCTAAAGTCTGTGGAACTAAAGCCGCCGCCTGTCCAGATGGGGTCTGGCGGGCTCTGATTACGGCCCCCCCGCAATATTTTTCTCTCGCTCCCTCTCCTCAGCTCCCTCTCCTCATCTCCCTCCACTGGATGCCTTCCGTCTCCTCGCAGTGATTTAGGAAGTAATGTGATGTAATCTCTCCCGTCGCCATGGAGTCTATTCTGCTTGTCTGTAATCTGCATAAAACCTGTCAGCAACAGTCTCTAAGGGCGGTTTCACATTAGCACTTTTGGTGCGCACCCGGGTTCGATTAATGTCATAGTTCGGTTCGTTTGGTTGATATGAACGCTGTCTTCTGAACCCGGGTGCGCACCTACGAAATGTACCCGAGTCCGTGTAACGGAGTCCAGCTAGTGAAGAGCAACAAGACCAACAGAGACGCTCTAGCGACAGATGCTAGAGACTGCGGTCTTTAGCCTCCTCGTTAGAGTGCCCGTCTCCCATCCGGACCGTCGCCGGTTCGAGGCCCGCGCAGAGCGGTGCGAGTGGAGCCGGTTACATCCACTTAAAAAGATCAGGGAAAAAAAGGGAGGTCTGGGGTGCGGTTCATGTGAACTCCAGTACGTTTCGCTGTTGATATGAACGCAATCGTACCAAATCGCGGAAGTGAACCGCTATACGCCCTTTTCACAATGACGTCACTTAACTTCCGCCTTTTTGCAAAGCAGTGTATCATAACATCCGTCTTGCAACAAACAAGAAGAAGAAGAACTTCCGTTTTGCCGTTGCACTGGAATTTAACAACAGTGAGAAAAAAAACTGACACACGTATTCAAGTACTTATCCTAGCACCTTCGCTAACACAAAAAGAAAACAAAACACTTACCTTCATAATCAAACAGGTACTGTTCAACGAAGACTTTGTATCCTTTCTCTAGCTTTGATCTTGTCGTTAGCGAAAATTTGTCTGCAAGACGTTGTACATCATCTAGACGTATTTGTGGCAGATGTGCAAGCCACTTGGTAAACTCCATTCTGAGGCGCTAGCGGAAGTAACTTCTTCTTCTTGAGTTTTACTGGCGTTTGGCAAATCAGCTTATAGGTGCATTACCGCCACCTTATGAACTGGAGTGCTAGCGGAAGTAATGATACACTGCTTCGTGGCAGAACAGAAGATGTGTGCCGTCATGTGAAAAGTGCGTATTGATGACGTAAAAACGTATGCTTTTCATGCGTGTGCTTGTGTATACAGTATATGCTCACTTACCTTGACGTCAGGCGAGACGCACTGTAAGCAGAGCGAATATTTCTGCTTGCCTCCGCCAAAAAAGTCTCCGGCGGAAAGCCCGCTCTCTTCGGAACAATCATAATACTTTCGCGGCAGACAAATGCAAATGTGTTTCTGTATCTTTTCTTTGCAAGCAAATCCAAAGGTTCAAAAAAAGAACAATAAAAGTGATGCGAGCAGCTACATCCATTTTGGTGCCTTGTCGCCTTCATAGCGGTAACCCAGCAACATGAGTACGTGGCCGCCGCTTGATGACGCAAGCGCACCGCGGTTCGTATGCAAAAATTACAATGTGAACACAGACCAGCGGGGGAGGGGGGAGAAATCGAACTAGGGTTCGGTCCAGGCAATCGAACTAGATGTGAAAGCGGCCTTAGGAGTCACATGCACTACCGGTCAAAAGTTTAGTGTCAGTTACTCTTTATACATTTTTTATTTTTATTTTAGGCCAACAATAAACTAAAAAACTCAAAACTAGAGAATCATATTAGGGCTGTCAGGCGATTAAACGCAATTAATCTCATCCAGAATAAAGGTTTGTGTTTACATAATACATGTCTGTGTACTGTGCATATTAATTTTGTATTTATAAACACATGCGTATATTTAAGGAAAAAATATATAAAATTAATAAAAGAATTAATAAACATTTGTATATATATATTTTATTTAAATTATTGGTAAATATAAATAAATACATGTAAACATTTTCTAAATATGTATACGTGTGTGTATGTGTTTATAAATACATAATCTACATGCACAGTACACAAGATATTATGTAAACACTTTTTATTCTGGATGCAATTAAATTAATTGTGATTAATCATTTGACAGCCCTTAATCAAACAAATGTAACTATGGAAATTGTGTTATTATCTTTACAAACCTAAAATGAACACTTTATTTTAGCATCTTCAAAGTAGCCAGTTTTTGCCTAGAATTTGCAAAAATAAAAAAATGTTTGTCACTTTATCTAGCACTTTGAGGCATCGCTGTGGGATGCTTTTTAAAAGTTATTACGTATTGATTTATGCTGGGCTCTTATTGGATCATTATTTTTTCCTCAAAATTGTAGTTTTGTAATAAAAAATTTAAATGTTGGCACAGTATTATTTTATAATCATTTAGAGGCATATGCTTTTAGATCTCATTTAGGCATGTGTCCATTTGACCGGTAATGTGTGAGAACAGTGAAGTAATTTGTATTGGCACGTTCAATGATGGCTTGACCACCATTCTGAAATTGCCATCTACTGAAGGAAACATGATTTGTGTGATAATGAAATCTATGGTGCAGTAATGGAAAGTGACCCCAATAAGATTGAACAACCTCATTAAAAAGTAGCAAATAGGAAAAATGACATGAAAATAACGAGCCATCGTGATTGAGGTGCCAAGTTTGTAGATCATTGGTTAATCATGTCATAAGTTCCAGCACTTCTGCATTGTTTGCTCATGGGTGCCCAGTGTTTGTAATTCCAAATGACAAATTTTTGTTGGCACTTGGCAGATCAGTCTTAGCCTGGGCTTGAATATGAAGTGCATTTGCTTTCAACAGCTGAATAACTTGAGAACTCTGGTCTCATCAATTCCTTTGTTTCACCTCCTTAACACTCTTAGGCCCGGTTTCACAGACAAGGCTTAAGGCTAGTCCCAGACTAAAAGGAATTTTGAGCTGTCTTAACTGAAAATATCTTGCCCTGACATATCTTAAAATATGTCAGTGCCATTGTTTTGTCTCAAGATGCACATCGGTAATGTTGTTTCTAAGGCATTTTAATAAAAGCGACTTAAATAGGCTAAATTAACTAAGGCATAGTCCTGACTTAGGCTAAGCCTCGTCTATGAAACCGGGCCTTAGTGTAGTTATATTGAGTCCTGGGTTAAGTCCTCTCTTACACAAATTGTCCATTGTTAAAGGCCTTGGAACCATGTGTGCTGCAGATGGTACAAATCTCCCGTTAGCTTTAGGATTTAGGAATTTTATTTACTTTCACAGGTATATGCTTTGTCTTCTATGTCCTCTTTTGTGAACGCTCTGAGCAGCATGTGTGGGAGTGTCCCATCTTTTGTCCTGGCGCAGTTTATTCCAACTCTTGGGGTTTGGGCCACATGTTTGTTAGAGACTGACCCTTTTTTAGCGGATGACAAAAGAGAAAGAACAGGCCTTCTTCTCTCCATGTAAAAACCATATCACTTTTGTTGTTGATCGAAGGGGGCCGTGTTCTGATCGATTTTCTCAGCGGGTCAACGAGAGCCGAGCTGTCCTGGAAAGGGTCGCTTATCAGACCCGGGTTTGGACTGTGGATCTGTAGGCGTGAACAAGCTTTCATGCTTTCTGCACTCGATGAAAAAGTCAAAGGCTTGAGAGTGGGCTTCATATGCACGGCCTGGTGGTCACACTGTCCTTCTCTTTTCTTCTCAGGCTCTTTCTCTTCCTGTTCTCTGTCTTTATGGCCACTTGTCAATCACAAGATGCATAGAACAGCTGCGGTCCAGCAAAAGAGAAACCGACGGAGTGATTGGTGTAGGCATTGATGGACAAGACGAGATGGTCCAGGACCAGCTTGGAGGCAGATTTAATGGAACTAGTAATTTGTCATCAATAACCGTGATTACATTCTTGACCCTTTTGCCCAAAGGGACACGGGGATCTGACCTTTCAGACTATCCCTGAGGGATCAGAAAGATCAGATCCCTTTTATCTTTTGTTGTGGAGACACTGGAGGCTCCAGTGTTTTGAGGAATGACTTCTTGCAGCATCGGTCATGCATTAGATGAGGGCAATCTTGTAACAAAAAAACCAAACAGTTGAAGCATGTTGGTGATGTCACTCAACTTGAGGCAGTCGATTATGGCAGAATGGCATCGTGAGTGACAGAAGAGTAATCTCCCTTGAAAGAGTGTAAAATCCACACCTGGGTGACAAATGTCAATGCATAGCAGCGACCACGAAGTTGCTGAAGCGAAAGTAAAAGGTTTCCAGGAAAGGCCAGTGCTAAACCGTTGAAATAATGTTTCATGAATTTTAAGCAGCATGCTGTTGTCTGCCTGCAGTATTAGAAGAGCAAAGGTTTAAAAACAAAAGAGCGAGACGTAGGGGAAATCTGCATACATTTGCATGCGTTTTCAAATAGACGTTAATTCACAACCTTCTTTCAAATCTGTGCTTGCTTGGGATGAGCTCATCATCTTCTCTGTGTGTCTGGATGGATAATACCCTTCCTGCACTGATAATATAAAGGTCTTGTGCTTATGGCCACACTGGATAACACACTTACATCACCCACACAATTTCTTTGTGTATTCTAAATTGTATCCCTGCTTTTCTCTGATTGTTGTTCATTTAAATTTTGTATCTACAGAAGAGAGATGAATGTAGCTCTTTTATTCCCAAAGTGTCCAAAACTTGTGTAGTTATAGTAAAGGCTTGAATTCTTTCCATTTTACTTTTAATTTTTTCATCGGCCAACGTACCTATACAACCCATATAACATTATTGCTGTGTATGCAAGATATAAAGAGTTTTTAATGTTGAACTCGGCCGTATGTTTATCATCAATGGAGCGTTCCCATTTGAGTCTCCCAGAATGTTCTTACCCAGCAACAGCACATTTTGTTCCATTCTTCTTCCCCTTTTCTAATTTAGCCGAACGAGGTACGGGGCAGATTACTGCAGGTGCTTTTTCTCCAGGTTCCGCAAATGAAGGCACCCATTTATTCTGCTCCCGGTGAGGTATACCCTTAGGGCCACTGATAAGTTTGTTGTGTTCTCACTTTTAAACAGAGCTGCACATCCAGTCCTGATTGGGGTAATAGTCGGTGACAGAACGTATTGATCTAGCTGATTGACGCTTATTGCGGGCACTGCTGCTTTTTTGAAAATCATTTTGGACCAGCTAAGACTGTAGAGTACCTCAGAGATGACATATGTAAACCCCAGAAGTGAGTTAGCCATTTAGTACTTCCGGTTCCATCGTCCCAATGTCTATGGGTTTTTTTATGGGTTTTTGGTAAATCGCCTAAAATAAGGTCTGTGCTAACAAAACCGCTAAATATTTTCACGTTTTAATCTATGACATAAAACACACCAGTTATGACCTGCTTGTCTTTTTTTTTACCTTTATTGTGTCTTTAAAACGGTGGTTGCTAATAAGTTGCTAAAAGTGACTACTTCCTTTGGCGGGGGCGTTAGACGTCATCGCGAATATATATCTCACAAATAATACAACATGGGCACAAATCTCTAAAAACTTTGTTGATGATTCATTCACGGAGTTATTACTTACCAGGGAACACATTTTTAATAAAGTTGGAAAAAGTTGTCGGAGACTTGGTGGTGGTGACGTTGATATCGAGCAACCGTAGTGTAGTCTGTTTATAGCATCGTGTTAGCTTTTTACTTCTGCCAGTTTTATTTAGGCTTCAAATATTGTGTTAATCTGTAAAGATTATTTGGTTAGACAAGACGTGTAAAAATCAGATTTCTTTTTTTTGCGATCTTCCAAAAGTCTACGGGGAAAATGCTTTCAGTCGAGGGAACCAGCGCGGCGCTAACTTCTGGGTTGGCCTACAAAAATATGTCATCTCTGAGGTACTCTATTAGAGGTTCAGATGGTAATACTTGGATTTACTGGAAATGTATTCTTATCAAGTTTGGATGAGGGGTTAAATGACAGAATAGTTTCTTGGTTACGTGGGCATTGTTTCTCTGAGTGTCACTTAGTCATTCTTGTTGGATATGTAGTATCAAATTGATCTTAACGCTTTAATATAACCTGCCATGACAAGTTATAAGCCGCTTTTGTTCTGGTTCTCATCTTCTGACCTCAAATTTAATGACCACTTCTCACACAGCTGATGCTGAATCATTGTATTTAATATCCCGGTGGAAATATAAGAGTTTGGTTACTTTGACGTGTTGTCTGAAAGATGAATATTGCACCCAAGAATGTCTTCCGCTCCGAATCCACATCATCAAAGAATGCCTTTTCTTTTTGTGCTAGCTCGAAATGTCACCCCAAGCCCATTTTCTCCAGAAAAAGTCTCATTCCCATTGTAACCCCTGTATAAATTATCTGTGGAGATCTTTCACAGCAAGAACAAGATCTATATATATTTTTTTTCTGTAGCCTCTATTCAACGCAGATGATTAATGCCATTATTCAGACATAGACTTGTAATTTTCTATAATTGTGATTATTTATTTTTTTATTCTCTCTCCCACTTTCCTCCGATCTGAGGCGACATTCAATAATTGGAGGATAGGAGGACGGTGGAGATGTTAATGAATCTAACAGTTGCTTTTTTCCCCTCATCAGAGGCTGTTTTAAAGTAATTGTAGGGAGCCTCTGTATGTGGTCCTGCGGGAAGGTGGGGGGATGAAATTGCAAGCACCTTGTACGCCTCTGCAATCTGATCCTATTATCTGACAGTGCTCTAAACCAGCCTCAATCACTACGTTTAGTGAAACACTGTGCCTTCCTTGTCTCCATTGGGCTCCACTTTCTTCTTTTCACTCAGTTTGCTGAAGAAAAGTCAGACTTATTGTTACATCAGTAGTTTTGGCAAGTTCAGAATGAAATCTGTTGAGCGTATAGTCAATATCCTATCATTTATTTAAAGAGCACTATTGAAATATGTCAGAATATAATGAGCCTAAGAAGGTTGAAATAATTGCACTTTGTAAGACTGAAGCGGATACTGATGAAAAACAATACGTGTTTTGTTTCTGAAGTGCCCACTGATGAGTAAATAATTGCCAGCTAAATCGCAATTGAAGATTCCTATGCAAACTGGGAACTATGATTAACAAAAAATAATTTTTGAGTGATTGATATGGTATGTAATTTAAGGGTTAGTAAAATATGATATGGGTAGTTTTCACGCAAATGATTTACCTTGTCCACACCATAGATGCTGCACTTCTGTTAATAAAAGAAAATCTAATAAAAGTCTTCTCCTTTACTATTAGAAAAATGGTAAAAAATGTACCCAAGCTGTCACTGGGGGCAGTACCTTCTAAAAGGGTCCTAATATATGCCATTTAGGTACAGAAATGTATACAAGTTTCTTTGAAGTATTGCACCCTTTGGTACCACCAGCATGTACCTCTGGTGCTCATATGCACCCCAGTGACAGCTTGGGTAATTTTTTTTGCCATTTTTTTCTGACAGTGGGATTTGTTTGTGGGGTCCTCTTGATCCCTGTTTATTTTTTTGCACTCAGTGACTTGGCCACACCTACTCATTTACTACGGTACACGCAGAATAGAAAAATCTGTTGTGAATGATGTTTCATTTCATTTTACCATATTGATTTCCAAGCCATTCATTAGGCAAGGGGTCCTCACAAAAGATTTATATTTGTAAAGTTATGTAATTCCTTGGTTACATTTATAAAAATAAATGAGTGTGCATTACTATGCCACCTTGTTCCTGAAAATGCATGTATTTAAAAAAGAGAATAGGCTTTTTGTATTAAAATGGCTCAAACTATTGTTGTTTCAACTATAGAAGTCGAATAATATCCATTATCTTGATGACTCAAAATGAAGCTGACCTTTTGTGAAGTCATGCGTACGTGAGAAAAGAAACTTCTGGTCCGGCAGTTTGGTTGGAGGTTAGAGAAAGTCCAATATCCTCAGCACCTGCTTGCAAAGAGGTGCAGGCACTTAAGAAGGGTTTAGACAAATTGACCCGTTGGAAATCTAAGTGTGCGATCAGCCACCAACTCCATTTTGAAAGAGTGGGCAGTAATTACATTTGACTTGCTCTGATGGGAGAATTAATCCACGGTCAGTACGAACAATGGCAGGAAAAGAGTCCCATTCCACTCCACTCCCCCACAGTCTAGCTTTAAATAATATTCATAACCTGATATTAATGCTTCTGATGTGACATTCTCTTGGCTGCGTAGTGACGGCATATTGTTCATTTTGCAGGACTTGGACTGCGTTCGTGGTCAGACCTCGGGGCATTTTAAATGACCTAGGTTTACGTTACCCTTTTCCAAACTTCTCCCGAGTTTTTCCTATCCAAGATAATCATACAGAGTTTATAAATAGCTTTACCCTTGTTTTTGGCTGCCATCCCTGTTTTCTTCTCACGTATAAGGTGAACGAGAAGAAAAAGAGCTTGATTTACCTCATACGATACCTCCCTGCCTATTTTATTACACTTCTCTTACTAATTCTATTGGATCTGAGGAATACTTAACTCTGACAATGGTTTTAATCTCTCTGATAAAGGATAGCGTTTTTTTCAGGTGGGTTGTCATGGAAATGGTTTTCCCTCACATGAGGTGTCTGTCTGTATACAGGGAGAGCTTCATCAGATGGGTAATTAAGTTATTTTTCCAGCAAGCGGGAACAGGGAGTTGGAGAGCAAGAGAAGAATCAATAATGATATTGTGCTGCGCGAGTCTGTCATATAATACACCATGGTACTGGAAGTGCTTAATTTGGCTCTCGATATTCCTCTCCAGCCATTGTCAGAATGTACCTGCACCCTGTCTTAAACGGCACAGAAAAATGAGAAAGAGGCTGGGAAGCAGAGTAACGTTGTTTACCGAGCCGGGTACTGTATATTCAGTGCAGAACTCACTGGTGACCTATCAGATGTATGCTTTTAATGTGTCTACCACTCACAGTTTTGTGTTACACCTACAGCGGCCCTGCTGGAATGTAAATAACAGCTAATGGATATGGGCCTGCAAAAGTACCTGCATACATGACGCTGAAAGTTTCGCACCAGATGATACCAGAAATGAACGGGAGTGATCCAGACACGTCTTACTTCTCAAAGTGGAGGACGAGGCATCTTTCACTCGTTCCGTTTGCATGTTGGCATGTGACCGTGACACTGAACCGAATCTGAATGTATTGTTTCTTGGATGTAACTAGATACAATATCAAAATGTGGGAAGGCTCTTTGTAGCTGATGTTTTGAGTTGAGGGTATCCTGTAATCAAAAAAGCAGATGCTCACAAATCACGATCAGAAGAGAATCATAGACGTGTTTGAAATGCATCGAATGCTTGTTTTTTTTAGTTTAGTTTAGTTAGTTTTTAATATGTGAATGTGTGTGTGTATACTGTATATATATGTATGTATGTATGTATGTATGTATGTATGTATGTATGTATATATGTATATATATATATATATATATACAGTACCAGCCAAAAGTTTGATACACTTGCTCTTTCTTTTTTTACTCTTTCTTTATTTATATTTTTCTACCTTTTAGAAAAAAAGTAAACTCATCGGAACTGTTGAGGAGCACAATTCGTCCAAGGAATTATAAGGATCTGCATTCGGATCAGTTTTGAGACATTGAGCTTTAACGTTTTTGCCTTCCATTTGACTTAAAAACAAAAAAAAAGGTTTTATCTGCAAAGTCAAAAAATGTACACATACACAACGAAAAAACATCACATAATGTAAATAAGTTCACAAAATAAGAATATGTGAATAACTTAATTTTGATAAAATTGTCAGATAGAACTGATAATTCCAAGGCAACAAATTGTAGGGGAATTATGTGGAGAATAAAAGCATCTACAATATATCAAAACGATGTTTTATTTAATCATCTTCAAACAAAGTAGTCACCCTTTCGCTAGAATTTTCAAAATCGTTCTCTTGGTATTTTATCGTTAAGCTTCCTGAGATCCAGGCAAGCCTTTTCAAGAGTATTTCTAAGCGTTCCCATCTATTCAGGGCTATTATTGGCTGTTTTTCTTCATTATTTGGTCCAAGACATCCATTTCAAAAATATTTTTTAAATATTTTTTTTTGTTTTATAATACGTTGGCACCATTATTTTTTTGTCTACAAAAGTAATTTTAAACATTGAGGGATGGTTTCCCCCACAGGGATTAGTTACAGCCAGGACTAGGCTTTATTAGGACATTTAAGTCGTTTTTACAAACACTCCTTGCAAACAAACATTACATTTGTGCATTTTGATACAAAACAATGGCACTGCTGTATTTTAAGATATACCAGTACAAGCAGTTTTCAGTCTAGACAGCTCTAACATTTATTTTAGTCTAGGACTAGTCTTAAGCCCTGTACGGGAAACCACCCCGAAGATTTTGAAGATCATTAGAAACATTTCAGTGTTTCCCAACTTTTGACAGGTACTGTATATAAATATATATACTTGAGTAAAATATATATATTACCTGTGGTGCTTTTAATTAGTCTTCTCAGCTTTTGGGAAAAGTTGTTTTTAAATTCATCTATTTTAAAGCACAGCCACTACAGCTATAGATGTTACACAGACGACTGGTTTTGCATTGCATCTCATACTGTTTCTTTTTTACGAGCATCCTGCTTTGTGTTTAAGATGACGTGTCAAGTTAAAAATAGTCCAACTTTTAAAAACATGTCTTAAGACCTCTGCATTGTATTCGCTTACGTTATGCTCCGTTTTTAACATAAGAACATGTCTAACGCAAACACCTCTTAGGAAATGTTTCAAGCTTATTTTTTCAAGGCTTACTTTAAGCTTACTAGTTGACTAGTTATTATAACAACCTAAAAAAGAGACTAAATGGAACGGATGCCAAATCTATATTTAGGGTATGTATTACCATATAGTCGTCCATCCATCTATTGACAAGCCATGCATGACTGCCGCCTGGTCTCTTATCAGAGTTTGACAGATATTCTGGGTCATTCGCGCAGATGATGAAAGTGATGCAGTGATGCTATGGGCTACACGTACGATGTGCCATCGTGATGTTTGTATCGTCTTTCATATATCTTGTGTAGCAAAGTTAGCACTAAACACTGGCTGCTGTTCAAGTCATTACGCCAAGAGTTTGGCAGACTTTGACATGAGCCCTCGGTGACACCAACCCGTTAGATCAAAGAGTGTGATCAGTTTTCACATATGGTGTGTGTAGAGGGCATCACAAAGTCCTCCTCAGTTCACCAGCCACGCAGGCGCTCTTTTTTTAGCCAGCTCTTTAGCCTGGGGTCCTACAAACCTCTCATCTTCTCTTCTCAGTGGCCGGCCAACCAATGAGATGCGAAGAGGATTAGAGTCGAGGCTGCTATGCATGAAGAAGCAGCTTTGATGGGCAGCCCACCCCCGCTCCCTGTGCACTGCCCTCAGAAAAACTCATTTTAGATGTTGTGTCTTGAACAATGAAGACTTGGCGATGGGTTTTTGAAATAGTAGCACTGCCTTTTCTCACTATAGCCATTTAAATTCTGGATTAGGTTGCGAATGTACATAAGTGCGCATATGGTAAGCTAAATGGAATCACTCGGTTGTAGTTGGATAAAAGCATCTAAATAAGTAGAAATGTATGTACATTTCATTTTTACATCTCATTTACATGTGGTAAAGGTAATAAATCACATGACCTGCAAATGTGATGAATAATAAATGTCTCCTATTTATATTACACAAATAAAAAAGCCATTTTTGCTATTGCTTAAAGGAACAGTTCCCTAATAATGAAAATTAATTTACTCACCCTCAAGTTGTTCCAAGTCTTTTTCAATTTCTTTGTTTCGAATCGATGACTATCATAGTAGGAAAAATTGCTTTATAAATTTCTTTGTTCTGTTGAACACAAAAGAAGATTATTCTGGAGATGTTTTGAAAAATGTAGGAAAGCAAACCGTTCTGGGGCACTTGTGACTACCATTGTAATTTTCCTTACCATGGTAGTCAATGGGGGCAACAAACTGTTTGGTTACAAGCATTGGTCCAAATATCTTTCTCTGTGTTCATCAGAACATAAAAATGTATACAGATTTGGAACAATTCGAGGGTGAACTGTCCCTTTAAGTGATAAAAAAAGGCCTGTTTAGATGGTTCTGAATACCCAGGTGTGTTTCTGTCAGGAGCCGGGCAGGTCTTCTGTAAATGGAGAAGGTCCTCCTGGCCATTAGCACGGCTCTGTTTCAGTCAGCATCAGGCTCTTGCCAATGTGTCAAGGTGGCTTAATAATGAATCAAACTGCTGAAGGAGAAAAGAGCCAGGACTGAATACTGCCTATCGCAGAGTGCCAGGTCCTCTGTTAAACTCAGCCGAGGGGGAAGGTTCAAGCGTCTGCCGTGAATGATCACGTCTGTCTCTTCCTCATACCCTCTTTCTCCTTCCAGTGTCCACCCTTTCATCTCCCTTCGCTCTCTCCTTATTTCTTTCTCCCGTTTTCCTTAGCTTTGCGAGTCTGTGGATTCAGGCAAAGAAAGACTGACAGCCCACCTATTACCTACGACAGATAAAAAGTTCTCTGGACAGGCTTCTTTCAGTGCACAGAAGAAAACTTAGTTAAGGAAAAGTTGACATGACATATGGGTCGCTGTTTATTCACCCTTATGTTGCTCCAAACCTTGTTGTTTTGTTTGTGGGATAAGAACTGTCTTGTTTCTATTCTCAAGTGCTATATTTGTCAAGGTTCATAAAAGAACAAAGACATCTCCATCTAACTCGCATGCTATATTCCAGCTCATTTTCTATATCCTTGATAGCTTTGTGTAAGGAACTGCCTAAATGTTTTTTTTTTGTCATTTAAAGGCTATTAAATGACTTTGGAAGACTTGTGATATATTGCATCACTAGAAATTGTATGGAAAGAAGAAATGATGCTTGTTTTGGGTTCCACAGGAAAAAAGTTAAATATGATAAATAAATATAATAAATAGTTTAAATATATGAAATTTCGTTTTTAAGTGAACTATTCCATAAGAGAAAAAAGAAAAAAAGCACCCAGGAGAAATCCTACAGTCTCTCATCTTCTTTCAGTTATCGAGGGTCTCTAAAACTCACATCAGTCTCACTGATCTATCTGCCAATAAAGCTCTCCACTTCAATTTAAAAACATCAGATGTTGCACCTTTGTAGGCTTCCTCTCTTCCGAGCTCTCTTTATTGAGTTGTATTTCATTGTCGTCTAATCCACTGCTCTCCTTTTTCTCATTGAGCTCCTGGTCCTGCACTCGAGAGAGGCCCATGTGTCCACCCAGGGGACTGGCACGCTCTCCATCTCCTCAGGCCAGCTACAGTATGAACCGTGCTGAGCACTCCTGCCGAATCCTCAATTTCTCTCTCCGCTGCCTCTCCCTCTTTATTATCATTCAGGCCTGTGATAGAAGAGGTGCAATTCGGTCCCTGTGGTCTGATTTACACACATGACTTGGAGAATTATTTTGCATGAGTGGGTCTCTGAAAAACGATTTCATGAGTCTTGGCCGCTACCGTTTCACTTCTCTATCAGTTACTTTCCCTTTCTTCTTTTTTTTAGTTGAGAACATTTTTGCCTGGCAAACTAAAATCTTGGTATCTCAAGTTGTTTACTATTATTTTTGCAAATCATAAATTGTGTGTACCTGTAGACGTATTTATCATAGCCTTGTTTAGGGATCAGAATATTGGGGGTGGGCTGTTTGACATCAATAAGCAATTGCAATAAGCATTGTGCACTGTAAACCCGAATAAGTTGGGAAAACTCAAAATATTTGAGGTAATCAGTTACATCAAATTGTTTGAGTTATGATGTTCCCAATTTTAAGTAAGCAAAACTAGTAAGTTTTGAGTTTGTTGTACTGTTGTTGACTCCTTTTAATTTTGAACATTTAGCAAAGTAACTTTTTTTATTTACAGCTAAATAAATGAAAGGTCTTAAGACAACCTAAACAGTTCAGCTGCATCAACAATTAACAAACAGCCTTCACAGAGAGTGATGCAACACACACACGACTGCTATTGCACCTCCCACAACCTAAGCATAAGCACCACTCTTCTGAACGATGGTAACCCCAAAAGTCAAAAATACAACAAACTCTTCTAAATATCCAAGATAATTGAACATTCATCATTAACAAGGCTTTTTCCTTTCTAAAAACTCATAAAATAACACTTCATTTCAAAATTTACTTTCCTAATGCAGTCTCACGCAAAGCATGCTGGGAACTGAATTTCATTCTCAACAAATCATCTTGAATTAACTTGTTGAAATTAAGTTAAACTAACTCAAAAGTAAGAATTAGTTACAGGAACTCAAAACATTTAAGTTAGGAATTTTTTTATATAAAATTAAGTTTACACTACTTAAACTGTTTAATTTCTTTGAACATTCGGGTTTACAGTGTGGCCTTGACTAGGCAAATCATTAGCATCAGGATGTAGAGAAGCAAACCAGCGTTCACAAACAGGATGCTGGCCTATAAGTGTAAACAATATACGCAGGTGATGTGTCGGAATAGAGATTACAGGCTGGCTTCTTGCCGGAGAAACAGACGTAATTAAATAGTAACATGATAGAAGCTTCAAAAGATCCAAAGCTCAATGCCAGACAGAATGACTGAGGATCACACAAGACTCCGCCTCTGCTTCCTGAGTGTGCAGGTGGAACTGAATGTTTGTAACTATTGTTTGTAAGATGTGTGTAGCCAGCAACCGCACTGCACTGTTAGACCTTGTAAGACTGTAGATATGGGAATTAGAAGGAAATGAACAATTCTGCTTTCAAACTAAGGCTTTATAATAAACAGTTCAATTCAATTTCAGTGAATTTTTAGTTCTTTGGAGGAAGCACCAAAATACTTACTTTCATATTTGGAATATAATATAGGTATTTGAATTACGTATATAGTTATATGAAATATAATAAATATATATAAATAATATAACGTGCAAATAATAATACATACAGTATATGTAATTTGTTTTGTTTGTAATATTAGGCTACACATATATACAAATAATGTAGGAATATAATAACTAAATTATATAGTTATATGTAATACAATATGTCTTGTGTGTAAATTATAATATAATATAATATAGTATAATATAATTATAACAATATTATAATATAATATAAAGTATAATGGTGGAATATCGCATGGCACCAGAGTTATTAGAGTTTTGATTTTAATTGTATTCATATTATAAATTAGCTTTTATGTGTAGACTTAATTTGAAAGTTTTATCAATTTTGTATATGCTTTTATCATTTTATCGTTTATTTTTTATGTTGCTATATAAGATAAATTATCATTTTATCATACTTTCATTTAGTTTTTGTTTATTATTATAATTTCAGTGCTTTAAACTTATTTCAGTTCATGTATGAGACAACATTTCAATTTTTCCTTTAGTTAAGTTTTTCCAATAATATTTAGGTCAATATTTGATTTGATGTCAATAAACAGAAAAGTTTTCAAAGTTTAGTAAACTAAAATAACCTTGTATGGCTCTCAGCCAATCAGATGCAAGAGCCAAAAAGAACTGTTGTATATATTATATTATATTATATTATTGTTTGTAATATCAAACAGATGTGTCCGTAGACATGAGGTATTTAACAAACTACTTAAATAAGTAAAGAAATCGCATCTAAAAAAAATATAGAATTCTGAGAAGATAAGTTGACTTAAAATGTAATTCAGTCACTGCTCTAAATGATTCAGCGAGTCGTTTTAGTCGATAAATTCATTAAAAGAATCGCCTCATACTAGCTATTCATGCGTGACAACACAACAAAACAGACGAGTTGTTTATTCATTGTTTTCATTGAATTTGCTTGCGACGCTCGCTCTTTCTCTCGTTTATATTCAGTTCAGACAACTAGCTTGCAACTTCTTCATTAACACCAATATTTTGGTTTGGTTTCCGCATCTGAATTCTCAATTCCCAGCGTTCTACACATTGCATCACAAAAGCAGGTACTGTTGGGTCATGACCGTAGATTCCGCATTTGTCAGAGCATTCACTTGTATTCATCGGCACATGTCTCCAGCATCCACAGATGGGTTCTGAAACACCTCAGTCACACAGGAGGGTGTCCATAGTGGAATAAGTCATAGAACGCTCTGCTCGACATGGGTGGTGCTTGTATTTTCACAGCTGCCTCTACAGGCTGGAAGCAGCAGTAAGATGGAGGAGCCTCAAAGCTCAAGACAGGGCCTTCAAAACCCGGCAGGGAAGAGTGAGCTTGTAACCTTAACCAGGGCGCGTCTCCTTTGAGCCACACGCACACAGAAATGCAGTCTCCCACAGGAGAGCCCGGCGTTACCCAAAATTCCTCTGGGACTGCCAAACAAGCCTTTCACAGTGTGTTCATCTGTTCTTTCGCTAGTTAAACAGCTCCATCCAGGCTGGTTTCTCTGCCACTCTAACATCCAGCGGTCCCTGGAGAGAGGGAAAAAAGAACAGCACAAAAGATTGACAATAATGGCAGCCATTGTTTAGGCTCTTTCTAAAAATACAATGTCCTTATCAGCCTAGCGTTTACCTTTTGGGATTTGTTCAAGATGTTGATCACAAAATAAAAAGGTTGTTTTTCTTTCTCTATTTTCAGTAATTCTGCGATGAATATACTTTCAGGCCTTCCCCGCGATGCATTGTTTTAGAATGCAGTCGTTTCAGTGCTTTCCAAACAGGTGACTGCTCGCTTTAGACTTTTCATTTACATATTTGTTTTCTCCTCAAGGAACTTCCAGGTGAGATGATTTTGGTTATTGTTTTGTAAAAGCGGCACGAAATAAACAATAACAGAAACATCCTGAGCGCGTTGAATGGCATCCTGATTACTTCTCACATCTAAACGTGCAAATGAGCAATTTTTGCGCTACTGCTCTGCCGAGTGAATTTGGAAAATGTAAGTGTCTCCTGTGAGCGTCTAGAGTCATTTTCACATAAAAGCCATTGTTACGCCAGGTTTAACAATGCAGTTAGCAGTGAGATCTCTTCGCATCTCTCGCTCTTGTCAAGAGAGTTCAATATTTAGTGTGTTTGAGTCCGCGCTTTCTTCGCTTTTGTTTCGGTCGGGTTGAGAGGAGGAAGGTAAAAACGATGAGCTCATAAAGGATTTAAACCTTAGTAAATTTGATTGTCTTTCCCTTTGGGTTTCTGAGACTGTTAGGACTTCAGGAGAGGGGCACGGCGAGGGACCCTGCCCCTAATCCGCGGATATTGAGCAGGATTCCTGGGACGCGACTGCTTTCCGCTCCTTTGCTTCTCAGGGTGTGACGGGGGATGCCGAGGAGACCGAGGATGGGTGATTTTTCTGTTTTTTTTTTTATGTGGGGGTGGGAGTTTTTTGAGTGATTCTCAGTGTCTTTTGTTAAGGCAAGTTTTCACAGTTTTGGGGTTGAGTAGTTGAGAATCGTGTGTCCAGTGGAGTGTGTCTGAAGTTCAGGAGGGGGGCGGCAGGGGCCTCAGCGGATTAGTCTCTCAGAGAATAATCACAGGATCAGTTCATAGCTGCTCAGGAGGAGGCCGTGCTGAATGCAGAGACAATCTTGAAAGACATAAAGAGTGGGGGATGCTGTAATGTTAAAGTAATGTAATGTTACATTTGCAGATCTGAATTGAGATGACTCTTTACTAATATGTAAGGGGAGGTGGGATGACATTCGAAGGGATTGCCCTGCAGTCACATATGCTGCACTATTTTTTTATACATATTATTCTAATTCTTTTATTACCGGAGAAGATGCAAGATGAACATTTTTTTACTATTCATATGCATGCAGATAAGACTTGGTGACTCTGATTTGCAAAATATACATTAAAATATACTTTATGAAAAGTAAAAAACTATGGTAGACGTAATGAATATTTTTGTCTGAGTTTGTTATGTGATCCCGGTCAGTTTTCTTTGAGCCGACTCAAGATGCATGTTTCATTTAAATAGCAAAGCCGAAATCTTGTGTAATCTGATTTCTTTAGGCAGTAATTGGCTGATACAATAGCGCTGCTATCCTAATCCCCATTTCACTGCCACCAATCTGTTGAGTGTTTAATCTAAACACTGGTGTTTAATTTAAATACCTTTGTTTAATCTGAACTTGTGCTTCTGATGGATTTGCCATCGAGAGATTTAGATCTGCGTGAGCTACTGTAAAAACTCTGAATTATTCATGTCCGTGATTTAGCAGCAGGTCCATTTATATGGCTCAGTTTCTGTGCTTTGCTTAAGGATGACGGATGTCTACCTAAGGCCTGGTACGCTCAGTCCCGGATTTGTGGTTTTCTTCTTTAAAGAGAAAACCACAGGCGTTCAGTTGACTTCAAATAGAAATGTATATCCTGTATGAATTGTTCTCTTTCTTCCTGGCTGGCGTGGTCACCTTGACTGGTTCTCAAGGAGGAGATTACCGAAAGGCTGGCAAAGGCAGATGCCAAAGTGAATGATCCACAGCTGTTCTTCTCGTTCCCTTGATGTCTATTATGCTAACAGGACAAAACCCGGTGAAATAGATGGAAATTAGTTTTGCAGGTTTCTTTTGGACAATTCAGGGATGATGGGCTAAACCTGCCAATACTGGCAACAATAATTAAGTGGCGTAAACACGTTGGGTGTTTAACAATCGTTTCTGCTCTCTTAAAGGTCTGTCTATTGTGTAGGTTGCATATCTGTTTAGGTGATCTTAAAGATCATTGTAACCATGAATAGAAATGAATCATAATTTTTTTTACATGTAGACAAACATGTGCAAGTATGCATGTCTTTACCACAGCATAACACAATTACAATTTGTATGCTTGATAAGAATTACAGATCAACAAGTGCATGTCAGAAAGATGTTTGATGGTTCAGATCTGTACAGTATTTATGAGAGAAACATATATGGAGAACATTGGAATTGTGTTGTAGATGCTGTAAATGGTTTGTAACACCATAAACCAGTGGTTCTCAAACTTTTTCGTTGTAGGGCCCCCTTTGTGTAGGGTGCATTGCTTTGTTGCCCCCCAAATAAAGACTAATAATCTTAAACTTAGAATTTTTATTAAACTAAAATCATAGTTGTACAATGCTGTAGCATCAATTCTTTTGGTTGGTGGGCTTCTGATGGTTGATTGCATAGAATTTTTGATATTACTATATTCCATAAAATGGCACAAAATCTGTTCCCCCCTCGATCCATCTTGGGGCCCCCAGGTGGCCAAGGCCGCCAGTTTGAGGAACCACTGTCATAAACCACAAAAAAATGTTACTTTCAACCCAAGGTTGAGTCAAAAAAGGACAAACCCAACCTTTGGGTAAATTTAACCAGGAAAATGGTTCATATTTGACCCACCAATGGGTTAAAACAACCCAGAATAGGTTAATAATAGGTTTGACCCAGTGCTGGGTTGAAAATAACCCAGCATTTTTAGAGTGCACTTTGGATAATACGTTTTTTAGAATAATGTGTCATGTAGAGTATGTGCTTGACATAGTAAAACTTGCATGCGGGGAAGCATCACATTAAGAGCTGGGCTCAGGGAAATATTTGCATATTTGCAAGCTGGGAGGCATTTGTGTTGTCCTGTAGTTGAGAAATGAGTAAGGCTGACTAGTGTATGAGTGAATCGGAATGAGCGCCTCAATCCACCATGATTCACCACACAGTAGCATCACATGTCAGAGTTACCCAGATGAAAATTGTCTGTTTGCATTTTTAATGTCCTGTAATCAAACCAGGTGCTGAGCTGTCACCCCTCAAATCACTGTGACTAGATTTTTGTGCACTGTATATAAAGCAGATAGACTATTCAAACAGTATATGAAATGCTTTTTTTTACAGTAAACATACATAGTGCACAGTTGTCACACTTAAACAAGGTGGGAGATGAGAGGATAAAAAGCACCCTTTTCCCACAATGCCTTGCGGCCATGGCGACCCGGTCTGTACAAATGGGATTGTAAAGCTCATCCGAGCGTTCCGATAATGGAACGGCGCAGGAAACGAACTTGACAATGCCTCATCTCCGTGCAGCCTCAATTGATCACCAATCCAATTGCTAACTGCAGAAAATTGAATTTCGAGCCCTAACATTGTTCGTTAACCACAGTGGCGAAGAGATAGCGATACAGATTAATGATAATGGCGGGCCCGGGATGGCTCTTCCTTCCAGCCGGCGAGATTTGATTAGCCTCAGACGGCCGCGGAGACGGAGATCGGCCATCCTCGGCTGTTACGAGGGAGCACTTAATGAAAGGCTTGTATAGACGACTAATCGGGGAAATGTTTGTCTGGCTCTCCACTTACTGTAGATGTCTGCCGTAGACAGAACCCGCCGGTACATGCATGTGAATAGGCGCGTGCACTCTTTCCCCGTGAGTAATGTCCTTGAGGAGAGTTGTTTATTACACTCTGGAGGTTGGTCTGTTCTCATTCACGCTGCCCATGATGATGTGCTGAAAAATGCTTTATGGCTTTTCGTCGTACCCTTTTGCAGAGTACCGAGCGTGCGGGCGCGAACATGTGCGCGGGGAATTAACTTGTCACTGACAAATCATATTTGAGTCATTTACTGCGAGTTGTGTGTAAACCGGCCCGTGTTAGTTACGAGTGTCGTAGCGTTAATTAGTCAGCAGTTAAACATGCAGAGTGATACTCGGAGGTCTGTGAAACACAGACGGAGTTGAATTAGGTTATTACAAGAGCATGCTGGAAAGCCACACGTTTATACACAACAGTGGTGGAAATTAAGAAAAATGTAAAATATCCATTTCATCAGCATTTCTATTTTGGCCATTCGAGTCCAGTGACTGTTGAATTTCAACAAAATTAAACCTCAGGACTGACAAAGTCAACCAACAGCAATATGAAAGACTGTCAGCATAATAAGACACATGAGTGTTAAAAATGAAGGTTATCACATACATTTTTTTTTGAACATTTCATAAATACAAGTACAAATATTACTGTTGTGTTGCTTAAAAGTGAATATGAACTTGATTTTTTGCAGTATTTGAGGTCTGAACAAATACAGAGCATCTTTTCTGTCGTTCTCACCTGTTTCTCCAGTTTTCATTTTCTGCAAATAAATTAAAAAGGAAACTATATTTTTATTTGAAATTCGGGAGAAATATTGTTAGTAGTTCACAGTATATAACAAAAATGATCATTTTACCTAAACGCATACTTATAAATAGTAAATTCAGAAAAACTGAAATGGTCTCTTTATTTTTTCCGCAGCTGTTTATGTTTTGTAGATAGCAATATCACAGTTTTTAAACCGGTTTTCCTTTTTTTCCTGTGGATGGGACTTTAGTTTTCAGTTTGGGATTTGTGCTTTGTGAAATATTGTATGACCTTATGCTACAGTATTATTTTGCCGCCTTGCTCTGCATGGGAATCTGTTTCAGTTCCAAGAAAAATCTGCTGTTAAAATATTTTTAGTTGGCATAAAAGTATTGTAAACGTTGCAATATCTTTAGTTATCTTCCCCCTTACTCCTATACACACACACACAGAAAGAGAGAAAGTGACACCCGTAGGAAAATAAACCATGGATTTATTACAGTGAAAGTGTAGTAACCATGTTTTTTTGGCATATTGATTACATTTTTCTATTAAATTTGTGGTTGCTATGGTTTTACTACAAAAATATGTTTAAGCCATGGTTAATAGGAGCACAGTTGTCTCTTCATTGCAGTTGTGATGTTGTGTTCCAATTCCATGACTTACCCTGCAGGTCACTTCAGTTTTTGTCTTCCTGACTAAATTCACAATATTGAAACTCTAGGACAGTTGGGATGATTAAAAAAAGTCAACCAACTGGCTTAGAGCATCTGTGAGATTACCGAGCAGGCTTCGGAAAATCATTTACTTTTCCGCCCTGCAGCTTAAGAGCGTTTATACTTGCACAACTCGCACATATTTCGCTCCTTATGTATTAGGCTTGGTCTTTAAATTACTCACGTAAGCAAACCTTCCGACTTGCCAACAAATAGCTAACAGTTTGTTCTGGTGACATACTGACACAAAGTGAGAATTTTAGGTTTGTAAAGCTGCAGCCCTGCAACATAGAGGCTTTTATGAAGAATAAGTAAGCTTGACTGTCTGTGCATGGTTTGTATTGGACAGTATTTCAGCGGCACAAGCAAAAAGCAACCACAAAACGTACTACTACATGCTGCACAGACAATACTGACATTATATTAGACTATCATTCTTTTAAACCGTATTGGTTTGATTAAATTGCTTAACTTGCTTTTTTCGGTTTTTACAAGTTTCTTTTTTTGAAGAGCCCTCTGAAAATGTTGTCTAGGTTGGCAAGCATACTAGCTTTTAAAATAGTCATTGCATGTAAAAGTGGCATTGAGCAACATCATGTGATTTGTTTAAGAGCATTTTAGATTTCTGATGATTTGGTGGATTTTAGTGCAAAAACATTTAAGTGACCATAAATTATTGTACGTAAAAGCTTCAGCGAGTAACAGAAATAATCTGTTTTATTTAATTGCATTTAAAATCTCCGATGACTCAATACATTTCTGTTTTCCGTGACATTGAAGTGGCGGTTTTCAAGGCAGAGCTGCTAAACCAGCAGCAATTCTACATAACGCTTTGACCCGATGTTGTTGCGAAACAGGATTTGTTCCTGTTGGATATTAATTGTCTTGTTTAATTACAGCTTAGTAATCAGAGGGAGGGGTGGGTGTGAGACTCAAATCCCCTATGCCAAGTCCTTGTTAATGTTGATACTTTCAAAGTCAAAGCCGTATGTTTTCAAGGATAGGGCAACTCCCCCCAAACTGCCGGTTAATGGACAGAGACCAGGCTGAAGTCAGCACCTCCTCGCTTGGTGTGTGTATGCAAGCGTGCTGACATGGCAAACATTTCTGTGCGAGAAGCAGGGAGGCGCGTTGTTGGTTAAGACCCCCAGTGGTATTAAACACTTGGAGATTAATGACACTACTGAAATACCGATGCTCACCTGCCACATGATCTCCCCCACACCAACTGCAGCCTTGCAGGCATCAGCAGCACATAACATTTTAAGTACCCATAAACATCACCAGTTGTTGTCAGTTCGCTTGGGGACCCATATTTTTTTGTCTTGTGTGGTTTTGTTAATTTTCTTTGAAAAAATGGGTGTCATGTGACTTGTTATCTTGTCCATTCTGCTTTAATCTGAATCATGACATCAACAAAAGACATAAAAAAGTGAATAAGTCTATTTGTTTCGCTATAGTTTTTTTCATGCTGTCTCTGTTAGAACAGACCTATTTTTGGGTCATTACACATCAGTTGAGAAGCACTGGTCTATACCACCTACCGCTTAAATAAATACTCAAACCAGAAATTCACTGTCTTAAAAGTAAAACAGCCAAAAGCCAAGCAGCCCCGTAGGAAACATGTTCTTTTTCTTCTGAGCTAAGGCTTGTGTGTGCGTTTATGTTTTTTCCACAGCATAAATCCAATCCCCGGCAGAGGACACGGACTGTGGGCTTGTACGGCTGGCTTGGCACGATCAGGCTTTTCTGCCCACGGTCACGCAGAGCACTGTTGTGCGTTTAGCCTCAGTCTCGTGATTTGTTGTCCAGTGTCCGTCTCATCAAGCCACATGCTTCCTGCAGTATTGCCGTGGGATGCGAGTTGCCACGTCGAGATAACATGCCCAACCCAGCCGCGTTATCACCGTCTCACTAACCGTTAATCGGCATTCACAAGCAGCAAATAAAGTTTTAGTGTTTCTCTGTGTGATGGGACTGGACTGCTTAGTTAAGCAAATGCAAATGGCAGGCCAGCCAGGGTTAATTTACTTGGGGCAAACAATCCATCATTGGCTCTAAACACTGCTCACATCCAGATTTCTGCTCCGGACAGAATATAAACATGTATTATGGACCGTTAAAAAGATGTCGAAATCCCTGCTTTGGTTTTAAAATGAACAATGACGACAGCAGCGTTTCGGTATGTGATTCACAATTTTGAGCGCGTTTTCACTTTCAGGGCTCAACGTTTTGGCCATTTTTCTGCTAGCCCTATCAGACACATTAACATCAGTCCAACAAATGTTTTTGTTTAAATGTTTTTAATTCTATTTGAAAACATTACTGTATACATTGAAAAGTATTAATGATATATAAATAATTTGCTTATTTTTTATATAAAAATGTGCAATTTCATTGTGCTTTCACTATGGCGTTTTTTTCCATTCTATTCTATTCTAGCCCATTTTAACTGATGTTGAATATCAAAAATTATTTTGATCATTTTTTACTTTACACCGATGATTGTATGTACCCAGAGTTATCTTGTGCATTAAATATTAATGTTTTTACATTTTTTTTATTAATGTTTTGCACGGCACACACACACAGGCCTATATATAATTTCTGAATGTACTGTAAGACTTTGACACCCAGCACAGGTCCAAAGGAGCTGTGGTCCGTGTTTATGTGATATTTAAGACGCATACATTGCTTACAGTAGCCTTGCTGTCTATTCTTTCTGAATACCCTGTGAACTTTCAAATTTCACACTTTTGAAAGCCCCCAACCCTCTTCTCCGGAGGTCCCAATATTGAGACGCAGACACAACTTTGATTAAGCACACGTAATTGTCAAAGAGCACCATAAATAGAAGTTGCTCATCAGCGTTCATGAATATGCAGGAAATATTCATAAGTCTGCTGTTACATAGAACAATAAGAGCACAGCTCATGGCATGCTGGGTAAAGGTTAATGACTCAATGAGCGAATTCATCTATTAGCTTCTTTTCGTCTCAAGCTGATCCTGACCTTTGGAGGGCCGTATCAGCACGGTTCTGCTATCACTGTTCCACATGCGGTTCTCTCTACAACCCTTCTTCCCACTCATCAGCTGCAGTTTTGCACAGTGGAAAGGATATACGCACTTGACTTGTCAGATCTAAAGGGGGGAATGGATGGAAATGCGGTTGATAGTTTTTCTCCGTAGTCATCATAAAGTGTGTTATTTATATATGATCTTCATCTCAGTGGCGTGTGTAAATCTCTTCCTCTCTGTGAGGAATCTTGCTTACATGCCTCATAGTGAGGAAAGGTAACAGATCAAGTCTCTACTACAAATTGTTTTGTGCTCTAGTCATGTCAGAAATAGAGGAAAAAGCTAAGAAAACCAAATGATTAAAACACTATGGGGAGACGCAAGGGAGTTATGGTTGTGTTGAATGAATGAAGACTTGTTTTTCTGTCTTGTCTCGCAGAGACGTTGGCGCCCAGCAGTAGGGATGTGACTGTGATTGGGTTTATCTTTTTTAAGCAGTCACAGTGCTTTCTCTTATTTACCACTGATGGGGAGTGTGATTAATGCCCCCTTTTAAAACTCATATGTTAGTGCGTGTCACAGCCCAGCCCACCATTCCCAAACCGGCACATTATCTCAGCGTTTGATGTCAGATCCGAGCACTTTAAAGCAGTGGTTCTCAAACTTTTTCGTTGTAAGGCCCCCTTTGTGTAGAGTGCATCGCTTTGCGGCCCCCCAAATAAATACTTATAATCTTAAATTTAACATTTTTATTTAAACAAACATATTCGGTTATACAATGCGGAAACATCAAATCTTTTGTCTGGTGGTCTTATTTTTCTGATGTTTGATTGCATATAATCTATGATCAATTTCTATATTTCATAAAATGCCACAAAATCTGTGGCCCCCTGGATCCATCTCGGGGCGCCCCCAGGGGCCACGGCCCCAGTTTGAGAACTACTGCTTTAAAGTGACTGTTCACCCAAAAATGAAAATTCTGTCATCATTTACGTCATTTAAAACCTGTATGAATTCTGCAAAACACAAAAAAAGCTATTTTGAAAAAAGTTGTTAACCCAACAGCACTGGCCCCCATTCCCTTCTACTGTATGGACACAAAACCAATGCAAGTGAATGGGGGGCAGCTAACAACATTCTTCAAAATCTCTTGTGCTCTACAGAAGAAAGAAAGTTATACAGGTGATAACAGAATTTTTATAACTGTAAAGGTAACTATACAACAGCTATATCACAACTACAACACATCAGCAGACAATAAGAATGGGTTTTACATTTAAATGCACTTTAAAAACATAAATTCTAATGGTTTTGTTTGGCTGTCAATATTGTTCAGACTCTGAAAGTGATCCTTATGATATTGTTCCTCTGTATTGTTTTTGTATAGTTGTGGTGTGAATGTCACTATTCTGTTAATTTTGTTATAATGTTAAAATAATGATATTAAAAATAATGCTTTTATCTTTATAACCTTAAAACTCTTTTAAAATGTAAAAATCTTTATATTTATCAATATCATCCTTGGTGTAAGTAAGTCCTTACTGTTTTGGGGTCGCAAGGCGTTTTACGTGTGTTAACTGTAGACGAGGTTTCTGATGCGTTTCATTTGTTAATAATGCTGCACACGTCTTGTTCAGTTTGTATCAAAACTAAAATGAATTCATGTTTAAGTATTCAGCTATTTGCTGTGCCACGAGAGTACATATTTTCTGTATGATGTGAATTCTTGGTGAGGGTGATGCAATATTAGATGAACTGTGTTGGCCAGCTGAGAGCAGCCCTGATTCTGTAAAGGTTATTTCTCGAATTCATACACCCTCCTTATTTCAACTGAACACTTCGATTTCGACCAGCCAGATGATCTTTTGACAGTTTGACAAGTGTGGAATTTGTGCTACAGTACTTGAAGCTACCTACTGTAGACAGGAATACACAGCTTTCTCGTAATAAGTTTTGAGTCTATATTCCGTCTTCCCTTTAATTCATCAGCTTGCGTCTCTGCAAGAAAAGCGAACGTTCGCTCACATCCGTTGAATGCAACCTTCCGCTGTGTCCCAAACAAACAAGTTGTTTTTCAGCCGTTACCACAGGTCATTCCTGTCTCTGTCTTTATCCTTCTCAACTCTTAATCTACGATGAGTGATCGGCGATAGCCCGCCAGGTGTTTTGAACGGTTTCCACAAGTTTCACCTCCTACACATAACAATAGTATCTCTGTAATTATCATGTCAATGTGAGCGAGTGTACCTCATACTTCTTTTGCCAACACTCTTCCCATATTTTGACAGGCTTGTCTTAAAGATCCTCAAGGGCAGCCCCGACCGAAACCCTTTTAGCAGCAGCTCTGAGGTAAAATGCCTGCCACTATGCTTTATTCATAATAAGTACCACAAGCGCGCTGAGGTTAAGTCAGTATGCCCCCTGTCTGAGATAGTCAGGAGTGCTTTATGTGCGGTCTCTCTGTCAAATATCTGAAGGTTGTTTTTTCACAACCTCACTCCATTAGCAGGCCATTAATCTGAGGGCTGGAGCTCAAGGCCTGACTCTCGGTCAGTCTACGTTTTTAGTCAACCTCTCTTTTCCTCTGTCATGACCCCTCCCTTGCCACCACTTTAACGGCTCAGAATGCACTCCAGCTTTGTTTTAAAACCTAGTGAGCTACCTTCCTAGACAGCATTTTAAAACATCTTGGGTGAATTCCCTTCATGCATTTCATGTCAAACAGCAATGACTTGCATATTTAATGGCTCTGACTAGGATGTCATGCCACACTTGTTTTGTTTGAGTTTTTATCTTGTACAAATCTTAAATGTCTCTTGTTCTTTTACTTAAAGGGACAGTTCACCTTAAAATCTAAATTCTGTCATCATTTACTTGCCCTCTTGTAAATTTAAACCTGTATAACCGAACAACGGCTGTACTCATTCACTTCTATTGTATGGACACAAAAGCAATGCAAGTGAATGGGTACTGCTGTTGTTCGGTTACCAAAATTCGTCAAAATATCTTCTTTCGTGTTCTGCAGAAGAAGTGAAAAGAGGGTGAGGAAATGATGACAGAATTTCCATTTTTGGGTAAACTATCCCTTTAATATTTGATTTCCTTGACTACTTCCATTACTACTATTTTTCGCAGTGAGAATAGCTTTGTTGCAGAAATTCAATAAATTGTATTTTCCAAAATGTAGATATTGAAGATTACCTTCTTTTGGGAGGTTTATTAGGCATTGACAAGACAATCCCAGAATGCCTTGCCTCAATCCTAGTGAAAAACAATTCAAGATTGTGAAGATGAGAGAAAAACACTTCCAATTCAATTCCAGTCAGTCCTTTCTATCTAATAAAAAATGACTATTTAACCAATATTCATGTAAACGTAACTTATTAGATCATTTCATTATTATCTTGGAAACATGCTCATTTCAAACTCTGCCTGGATCAGTACCAGTGAGTCAAATTTGCTGTGTGCTTTATGAGAGAGGAGTGTTATTTATGGGGCTTTTCATTAGTCAAGTTTGATTTTTTAGGCCTACTTTGTAGAAAGTGGGTAGGAAAGTAGCTAAACTAACTGTTAAACTAAAAGAATCCAGTCAGAAGCAAGCAAGAGTGTAAATACAGATTAATATGAACTTTTTACATTTGCACAGCCTAGTGTTGTCACGGTACCAAAATTTCAGTAGTCGGTACCAATACCAGTAAAATTCCACGGTTCTCGGTACCAATTTCGGTACCAAAGCAAAACACAAGTACATGCTAATTGAAACACAATTTTATTAATAAAGCTCATTGTTAATATAAATGTATAGAAAGCAATGCCATTTTGTATACATGAAGTATAAGTTAATTGTTGCTGAAACTGTTGTGTGCTCACTGGGGTCTTTCATGCTGATGAACATCCTCCTCAGTCTGCTGCTGTAGAAGACAAATAGAATAAACTTCAGTAAGCCAACTGACTGAACAAACATGCATATGCAATATTAAAACAAACCTCAGTTTTTATACTGCATTTACACAAGATTACTTGCATTAAGGTAACTGTATATTAAAATAATAAATGCAACAGATATATTTTTCTTTAGTTTAAATGTGGTTTTTTAAACCTAATAGAGTTATCTATCCAAGACATACACATTGCTAGTCATGCAGTTAGTATGATAGTTTTCTAGCACATAGATTGCAGATAGGCCTAAATAAAATACTAGGTACTGTAAACCCCATCCTGTCCTCCCATAAATTTTACTCCATTACAGTTATAAAAGCATTAAATGGTTAATAAGGACACTAGCATTGGCGCTAACAAATTAACACGCAAACAGGGACGTTTATTTTGACGTAACCTTTAACTTAACATATGCTACAACATTCATAATGCAAACGCGAACATAATTTGAAACTTACCGCTTGAACTTGTTAACTTAAATCTGGATGCTTCCTCGTTTCACCACAAAACTCTGTTCGTTTTCTCCGTGATATGACTTTAATCTGAAGTATTTCTGCGCCGCTCATCATGTCTTATTGCGTCTATAAAAAGTTTCCGACTAACAACCTGTCAGACAGAGCATCAGTACCCGGTTGACCCGGTACGTCGGTACTACCGGGTCTTGTGAAAATTAGGTACCGACAACTTTTTTATTTTTAGGTACAGACTTGGACCCGAAGTACCGGTACTTTTGACAACACTAGCACAGCCTGAAGCTAGGGTTCTTCTCAAATTCGACTCTGACGCGTTTACAGTGCTCCGCAGCGAACGCGACACTTTACATTCTCGGCTTTATTTTATCCCAGCTTCCAGTCCCTCGCACTCCGCACTTCAGCAAACTTGCCGTTCCACTCCCTCTCAAACTAATTGACTTTAATTTGCCTTTTCTTCCCTCCTTAATTATGGGGCTGAATCTCTGTCACAGCAAGTGTCATTTAAAAGGTATAGTCCAATAAAAAACATGAGTGAGACTGATGTTAATTAATATTTGTGCTTTATGATGTGTGATACTGGTCCTCTGTGGCTTGCCATACCCTTCGACCGTTTAGCATCATACGGTTAGCGCTGATCTACTGACCGGGGTAACGAGCCTTGTCTCCTGAAATGGATGCTGGGAAGGACCTGAGGGGTACATTATCTTAACACAATGAGTGCGGTTATATGTCCGGTGCTCAGGAATATTTTAAAGGGAATTCATTACCCCCTTTTAATATTAAGCGTAGTATTTAGAGTCTTTCTTTTTCTAAATGACTCATTAGAGGTTACATTATGAGCTGCTTTATTGACAATATCTGTAGCTTTTATTGTAGGACAGCTTAATCAATTGTGCTTTGTTGTAATGTATCCTACCTTGGTTTGTCCTTTTTAGCTTTGTTTTTAGTGATCTTTATTCCCCCTGAGGAAATTGTAAATGATTATTTCTGGCAATAATGTTATTTTTTTTGTTTCTTCCTTTAGAAGGACCTGACAGGATACTTAAACGGACAGAATGTTAATGTACGCAGTTAACACCACTGTCTTTTTTTCCTCTGCTAATTGTTTCTGCAGATTTTGCCAGTCTATGGCGTTCGAGGGTAAACAATTACAGCTCGCCTCAACCCAAAATTTAAATGAGGGTTTCATAAAAACCTTTTCTGGTTTATTTGCGTTCTCTCGTTTCAAACGCTGAGTTTGATGTTGTGGTAATTTAGGTCTGGGGTAAGAGTGCTTCTGATGCAAATGATAGCTGCGCAGACAGCCGCAGCCGAGCGGTTCCGCAACAATTACTTGGAAACTCTGCCTGTCTTTTCACCCCTCTGTTTCTCGTGAGCGCTTTACGTCAGTCACTGTGGGATATTTAAGCTGTGAGATTTGCTCAAAGATTAAGTGAAGCTCACTGTTGGGTTGCCTCATCTTTTTTAATAACACACTGAGGTCGTGGAGTCAGTCCATTTGTCCTATTTCTCCCTGCCTCGGAAAACCAGCTCAAGGTTGCTTTTGAAATGCACATCTTCAGGCTGTGTAAATAAATTGCCTTTGAAAGTATCAGCTCCGTGCTTGGGTTTAAAGACTGGGCTTTGTGGCACTTTATGTACGTGGTCATTAGGTTGTTGTGTGTTGGGTTTGGAGAGGAGTACATTATTATAAATGAACACAAACCTCATGCTTGCAGAAACCTCAAAACTTTCAGAATTTGGTGTTTTGCCACCTTGGAAGACAAACCCCTTGTTTTGTTGCCAGATTGATACAGATTACCCTGGGAGAAGATTGTGAATACTAGATCTGTTTGGTGAACTAAAGAGGCAAATAAGTGAGTCCATTTACCTGAATGGAATTTTATCATCTCTTCTACCCATGTTACTTCACCATTTTGCAGTGTTTGTTTCTTTATAATTCTGTCTTTTGAATTGTCAGTGTTTCTTAAAGGTCCGTGTATAACATTTATCGGCATAGTGGGGTTGCAAATTGCAACCAAAGGCTCACTCCACCCCTCCCTTTCAAAGCACTACGGTGGCTGAAACGGAATTAAGATGTCGCCACGTTTTCGCTTCTTTGCAGAAAGAGATAATGTATTTACGAAACGTGCTCTGTAGAGCAGTTTGTCCCTTTAAGTCTACTCCAAACAACATGGCGAATTTCATGCAAGGGGACCAGCAGTGTATGTAGAAAGAAGTAGCTCATTCTAAGGTAATAAAACATAACACTTCATTATGGAAGCTCTTTATGTACCTCTGAAGACATAGTTATGTATATTATATTGCATTTCTGCCAATAGATTCTTCAAAAGTATTAAAATTGTTGACTACAACCCTACAGTAGTGCATTGACTCATTTGGGTTTGGATCTAGGCAGTGTTAATGATGGAAAATAATAGCATTATGAGGTCATTTTTGATTTCTTCCTCTCAAAGTAAACGGTTTGAGGTGTAGTGCTTCTCTCTTTAATGTACTTTTAAACCGGGAGCAATTAATGATTTTCCTAATGCGTAAATATTCCTAATCAAACCATTCTGTTTGACGAAATCCGATCTTCAAACCGTATGGCAGCGCTTTTATCAACAACGCCGGATCTGCTTTAAAACATTTTTTTTGCGAATGAATTATGCTTTAATCAATTCTGTTAGCATCTCGCAGGGTGTACCTTTCTTTCAAGGGCTTTAATAATGACTGCACTGGCAAACATAAAGCTATTGACTTATGTCCTCTAGAAGCCTTTGGAATGGGCTTTTAATGGGAAATATCTGCTCACGGGGTGTATCGAGTCTAAATCATAGCTGCAGCTTCAAGTAAAGCTCTTTGTTCAGTAGTAATTGTATGAGTTTCCGAGGGCCTCCCCAGTCATAAATTAATGATGACCGTGTTTGCTGAAACGGGTTGGAGATGGATGTAACAGTAACTGATCTCACAGCTTTTTGGTGGGTTGGGGGGACGGACTCGGCTAAGAGATGCTTTCACTACTTCGGCGTATTTGCCGCTCTCTCTGCAGCCTAATGGATCACAAAGCCCTTGAATATGGCACAGTGCGAATGCCCCAGGAGGCCTTTTGAGGAAAAACATCCTTGTGAGGCCGCAGTCGGTGTCTGTGCACCGGGAGCCACTCAGACGCCACAGATTTACCACCACCTTTTAACAGAACCTTTTAATGGAGTTATGGAGTGTATTACTGGAGGTGTTGCGTCTAATGCTGGAGAATTAAGTTCTGTTGTTGTAGCCTAAGATTTATGTGGCGGGTTTTGAGTCTGGTTCAAAACCCTCTTGACAATAATTTTTACAAATCCTACCATCCAAACCAAACATTTTAGGATCATTTTTATTAGAGCTGTTGGCTAAACAAGTGAACCCAATGAAACCACACTACTTTCAGGCAAGGGTCAACTTTAAAAACTTTCCTTGTTCTGCAGAACACAAAAGAAGAGATTTTGAAGAACGTTGGTAACCAAGCAACATTGGCCCCCATTGACTTCCACAGTATGGACACAAAACCATGGAGACATTTCTTAAAGTATCTTCTTTTGTGTTCTACAGAGTAAAAGGTTTGAACAAAATAAGATTAAATAAATTATGATAGAATTTCTTAATGACCATCATTTCAACATAGAACAAAAGAAGAAATGAGGCTTTCAAATGAAAACTTTTATTTAAAATTCTGATAGTACCCCAGGCTGTCTCTCACAGTCCCACTGCTGGTTCTTTCTGTCGACAACTCTAACATGCCTTAAACACATCAGGCACCTTGTCATCTCTTCCATCTGCGCACTTTGTTATTTCCTGCCCTCTGTTGCTGTTGTTGGCTCCAGTGCCAGTTCCCAACTCGCTACATCTGTTGTCATTCTCTCACCCCTATTGAAGTGTGACCTCACACTCCTGTTTGTGTGGAACGAGTGTTTTTAAAGAGCCCTAGCGCTCCCATTGGCTGTTGCTGTCAGGTAACACCCGACATGTTACAATAGACATGCCTCTTCGCTGGAAGCCATTCATTCCGAGATGCTCTCCGGAGAGGCCCGAAAATCTCGGACAGTCAAGGTTGCGTATGTTCTGCTGTGGCCTGCCAATAGCATTCAGATGGGAATTTATAGCCATTTTTTTATTTCTTTGATTTGATTATTTTCATCTGCACTACATTGTTTGTTTCTCTTTTTTGATGTAGAAGGGTCTCAACAATATTAAATCATGTTTTAGCGTTTTATTGCGCAAGATAAAATAGCATACCGAGTGGCATCTGCCAGTAAATCATGCTTTACTTTTTTCGTTTTTGGAAATATTTTTACCAGCTGGTCCGCGAGATTCTCAAGTAGTTTCTCTAGTAGAGTAATCTCAAGTGTAGTTTGCTATGAGCATGTTCACTAGCCAAAAAGTGTTTAGTATAGACCTCTTTGCAAGATGTAAACACTGGTCCAGCAGCTCTTCCGGTTTCATTTATTTATTTTTAAATTGTACATACTGTATATATTTAAATCTCGAAGATATTAGTTTAACATTTTGATTCAGTTCTGTTCTGTTCTGTTGGTTGTATTCTGTTCAAACTTTTGTATAGTGTTAAAAACGGAGAACTTCCTATTCTGGACCAGCATTGTTTGCGTTTTCTGAAGTGGTGTATAGTTTTGGTTTGACCATACTATAACGTTTTATAATTCGAAACCTGACAGACCTTTTTTGTATATTTTGCCTAGAAAAATGCGTTCTGAAAAATGAATTTATAGCCATTTTTTATGTCTTTGATTTGATTATTTTCATATGCACTGCATTGTTTGTTTCTCTTTTTTGATGTAGAAGGGTCTCAAAAATATTAAATCATGTTTTAGTTTTATTATATATAAAATATAAAATAGCATACCATGTGGCATCTGCCAGTAAATCATGTTTTTGGAAATATTTTTTACCAGCTGGTCCGCAAGATTCTCAAGTAATTTCTCTAGTAGAGTAATCTCAAGTGTAGTTTGCTATGAGCATGTTCACTAGCCAAAAAGTGTTTAGTATAGACCTCTTTGCAAGATGTAAACACTGGTCCAGCAGCACTTCTGGTTTCATTTATTTTTTAAATAGTACATATATAATTAAATCTCGAAGATATTAGTTTAGCATTTTGATTCAGTTCTGTTCTGTTGGCTGTATTCTGTTCAAACTTTTGTATAGTGCTAAAAAACGGAGAACTTCCTGTTCTGGACCAGCGTTGTTTGCGTTGTTTTGTTTGCGTTTAGTTTGACCATACTATAACGTTTTAAAATTCGAATCCTGACAGACCTTTTTTGCATATTTTGCTTGGAAAAATGCGTACTGAAAAATGAATGTCATTGCTTTTTTCAGTGTGTCTCGACTATCCAAACACTTTTTGGAGCAACTGTACATTATCTCACTCAAAAGAAGATAATGGGTGCATTCTAATGAAACGCATCTGTTCAATTGGCTCCCACTCTGTTTGATCAATGCTAAAGCTGTTAATTAAGGTGATAGGAATCTGGACGCCTCGTGAGCTCTAGTGCTGATTTTGACACAATCGATTCGCAGCATTGACGGATGGATCGAGTGTCCATCCAGCCATTCGCTCAGCGAGCAACAATAGGATTTACCGGCCACAAGCGAATTTAGAAATTCTCTCTTACTCAAGGCCGCAGTGTTCCCGCACACACACACACACGCAGATTGGAGGTCAACATCAGTCAGCTTCAGTGGAGAAAAGAGTGAGACATGGCCTTTTCTCGCTTACCGAGATCACCTTCAGACTGTTTAGTATGCCAAAGACATGTAGGTGAACGCATAGCCAGTCGGCTTCCATTTTCACCCATAGCTGTAAAACAATGAGGACCGGACTAGCCGTTTCGTTTAAGGTTTCAATTAATCACCCGGCGGACGATATGAAATGCATTCAGGGATTCCTGTGAATTTATTTTGCTTTGAAACTACTTAACATTCAGATTAAACACTGTGTAAAATTAGAGCTCAGCCAGTCAATGCGGAGACCAATTGCACAGAGTTTGATATTTTATTGCCGATAATTCTATTCAATCTGTCATACAGGCTTTACTCAAAGCCGCTGAAATGAACTGCCTCTCAGTTCAACAGATTATTACAAGGATTGATTGATATATTACTTTTTGCTTTTCTGGCAGTCGTTTTATTTGATTGTGGAGATGAAAACGTGGGCTGCCCTCGCGAACAATGTTCCTTTTCGTTTTTGTTCTGTTAGGAAAAATGGATTGGTTTCTATTAGGAGAGGAAATGTATTTTAATGTTATTTAATTAGAATAAAAATATTAATTTCATTTAAAATGTATATATTTTAAATAATTATACAATAAATAATTGTATTATATATTATAAATGAGCATTAAATGTACAGAATTATATATAGTTAATAATAATAATAAACATTAACAATATGCATTATTATTATTATTATTATTAGTATATTATTGTTGTTGTTGTTATTATTATATTATATATATCAAAATAAGATTTTTAGAGGCTGTTTTTAATTTGGTGGTAAGATAACCATCACAAAATCTAGATGAATAAATAATAGGTCACTTTGAACTGTAAATCTTGATACTACATTCTGTACTGTAGTAGGCTCTTATCTTTCGACTGAATCAGTCCTTCATATTTGCACACCATATTTGTCGTAGCTCTTCATTTCATGCAGAAAAAAACAATTGACAGTGCAGATGGGCTTAAAAGATGGAGATGAAAAGCTGCTCATCCACTCCGGCTGTTTTCATATTTTTGAATACCTGTCCAAATATTTCGTTTGGCTTCCACACCTTTAGTCTGCTGGACCCTGTCCGGCATTCCACCCTCATCTGTGTCCCCCCCACCCGCCATCCTTCTCTCTGTCATCAGAGGGCTAATTAAGCCGATCTTCAGCTAGGGTCCCGAGGCCCCGCAGGACCGACCATGTGCCAAAGCCGTGCCTGCTGACCTAGGAGACTTCTTTCCCCACTTCCAGGCTCGATGATAGATGGATGAATCCTCCTTGAATTGAACGGCATATTTGCTCTTTTTTGTGCGTTATCTAATAATGGATTGGCCATGCATATATGTGAGGAATTACTTATGCTTGGCTAAGTGAATTAGCCCAAAACTACGGCCATCTGGCTTATGAAAATGAGAGAGGAGGGTGGGAGAAGCAGAGTTCCCGAGTAAGAAACTAGATTTACATGCTCAATTTGCATAGCTCTCTCTTTTTTTTGTTTGGCACTAATGTCCGCAACAAAAGTTACTGACTACCCACACATAATCTTGCATAATTTCTATGTTGGTCTTTTTTTTGAGAGGGGCCTTGTTTGTTGGTACCCCACTGAGGGCTTGGCCTTCTTTCAGTGGCTAAACGAATTTGGTGCCTTATGCTCTTTTGCCTTGTTGACATAATTTGATTAGTGACCTGGTAAGCGTGAATGCGGCCGACCGTTCCGTACAAGTTCATAGAGGCACTGCGGGGCGGCCGGTGTCACATTAGACACCACCCATTGCTGCCCTCCCACTGCCCCCTTTCTCTGTTGTCATGCGGGCGCGCATAGGAACGACATGATTAATGACCAAACTCACGGAGACATTGTCAAGCACTAGTCATGGGGACAAAATAGACACACACCGCCCCATACAGAAACACTTGGCTGGGTGGAGGGACATTGCATTGGGTCCAAAGCATTGTGTTGTGGTGTCTCGCAGGAAACACAGGAGGTTATGGTTGCATCTGCTTATGGATAGTCGTTGCAGACAGGAAAAGCAAAATGGTCTTTATAATAGACGGGAGATGTTTCCTTTCAGGAACAGGGAAGCGCATAAATGGAACCGAGGGCTTTGTCTTTTTGGAGAAAGGAAAAAATCAAAATGATCTATTGTTAGACCGACAGTAGATTTGTATCCCCGCTCATCTCTCTTTTGAGAGACTCCTTAGGCAGTTCAGGCAAACATTTATAAAACCTTACTCAACTTTTGGATCACCTCATTGATCAAACCTGTGGCTTCAAATCCTGGTTCACACAAATCACTCCCGTTTCCATTTTCAACTGACATGGTGGAGCTTTATCTTGCGAGCAGATATTTAATGTTTCATTACGTCGCAGACTCCATTAATACAAAGCCAGTTTTCCTTTCTGCTAATAATAGTCTTGGGCTTATTAATTGAAGATGAGATTTGGGCCTGCTGGGCAACCCGGTAGAGTTTTCCAAAACTAAAGCGCACACAGAATTTCATCTCACTGTAGTTTGTGTTGAAAATTAGAGTTCTGCATACTAGAGCAGGGAAGTAATTAGCAACTTAAAAGGCTGGAGGAAATATTAAAGTTTCAATTCAAATTTATTTCTATGGTGCTTTTCACAGTTTTGCGTTGTTGCGAAGCAGCTTAACAGTTAATACAGATAGTAGTGACGGAAGAAAAAAACGGGGAATTCTGAAATATATTAAGTACATAATACATGATAATATTGAACATTTTTCTGTAAGATGTACATTGATGAAACAAACAAAAAACTGTCATGGAGGTACCCCTTCATGAAACCAATGCAAGTCGATGGGTATTGCCGTTGTTCAGTTACCATCATTCCTAAAAATGTATTCTTTTGTGTTTTGCTAAAGAAAGTAAGTCATAGGACTTTCTGTACTCCTCAACAAGCCTGCTCTGAGGTATCACTCATGCAACACGAATGGTTTGAGACAAAGTTCTCCAAGCATCATTCAATATTAAATGATGTAATTTTCACGTTTTTCATCGGACTATGGCCATAGATCTCTCTCATAGAAATCCCAGCATCCCTGCAGTAAAATATCTCTCAGGAAAAAGAAAGACTTATTTCTTTTGAGCCTGTTGTAGACTGAAAGCAGTGCCGCTTCCTGACGTTCTATAATCCTGTTCTTATCAGCACAGCTGTCAGTCCTTAAATGAAGTCAGGCTCCTGAACTCATTTAGAACCGTGACACTCAAAACCTTCACTTCCTCCTCCACCTCCCATGTCAGACACTGAAATGTTCTTGTGTTTTATGCAAAATAACCATAACTTATAGTGGAAAGGTACATAGAAACAGCCTTCTTTTTACGTTTACCATTTTGACCTAAATTTGAATATGACTACAATGATAGCAAGACCAGCAGTTTATGTTCACCACCTACTGTAGAATCGAAGAACATTTTGGGTTTGTTTGTGTGGATAAAGCTATGGCTCGAAATGGCATTTTGGTCATTAAAATATCTCTTCAGGGCTTACCAGTCATCATTGTATTAAATCACTAATCATTTTGCTTTTATCGGGATTGGTTTCGTTACGGCTCAATTTGAGATTTCATTCTACTCTGCCTGCTTTCTGTTCTTGGTCTTCAGAACATATTTGACTGTCGTCGACATCAGATAGTCGAATCGCGTGCCGTCGGCTTTGTCTATGGTCGAATGACCCCAATGAGATTTTTAATCGGTGAGCGGCGCCTCATTTCCTGTCAGAGTGTCCTCACTTTCGTTTGACAGTGGCCTTCTAAGTGTGTGCGTGTGCGTGTGTGTGGACAGAGCAAAAGAATGGAAGGGTAAATGGTCAGCTGTCAGCTTTAAGTCTTGTGTGAGTGTGTCCATATAGGGGCCGTCTTGGTGCTTGTCATGTGGGACAGGCAGTCATAGTGAAGGTCTTAAGCAGCAGAGAGATGTGGATTACATCAGCTTATTTTCTTAGGCTCCTCTAGTGGATCATTGGATTGGATTTGTTTGTTTCTTTTCATTTGGGAGATGGAATATGAGAGCGAGTTTGTGCAGTGTTACTTTGCAAATATGCAGCATAACCTCATTCTTGTGAAACTATGAAACGCTTGCTTGGAATCCTGCGTTTGCTGTTTGGTGTGATACACAAGCACCGAAACCAATGGCTTAAAGTGACATGTATATCTGCTAGACCGATAGACCGCCAGGCATGCACCATTCTCACAGTTACAATTGTTGTATTCTGTGGTTTGATGGGTTTATTTATATTTTTACACATTTTAGAATAATAGTAAAGAATAAATAAGTGAAAGTGATCCTAAACTTTAGACTGGTAGTGTAATTTAATAATTTAATTTTCATTTAAAGAAATAAACGAATGTACGATTTTTTTGTTTTGTGATTTTTTTAATGACAATTAACCAACATGTTGTGAAATAAAATAAAAAATCTGGCAAAATTATACACAACATATTTTTGTTTTTTATAACTTTGACATTTGTGACATTCACCCATTGATCTCATATGGTATATGGTCATATGGTATTTTTTAAGCATGACAAGACAAACCAAAATACAATAAACTGAAAATTCCAAAGAAGTTAAAGGCATTAAAATCACAGTCCGCCTTATTTACTGTTTACAGCACCTACAGTATAACAAATGAATATCCCGTCTTCTCCATCAAATCCTCTTTTTGACATGCTCTAACTCTCTTCTCACTGACGTTTAGCAAATTCCTATAATGCGGCACAAAACCACCCATCTCACCTCACCTAGCACACGAGCTGCCACGCAGAGACCTTGCGGCATCGGTGTGACATGGCTGATGTTGGGGTGAACAGTGACAGGCAGTATTTAGAGCTTGCTGACAGCGCTGATCCCTCAGGATGCCGTAAAGCAGCCAGGTCCCCTTCCAGATCCTCTCATAGAGAGACACCGAGGCCACGGCGGGAGACAGGCCTGTGTTTTGGTTAAGTCTAAGTGTATTGATGCCAACTGAAGTGTTGTGTAAGAAAGGCCCGTAGGGAGGTGGTGTTAGTCTCACAGTTCTGTAGAAGGTCAGACAGTTACAGGCCATGTTTGGAATCTGCATGGCATTTTTACTGTCATTTTTTTTCTTTCTAAATGTAGGTTACAGGTCAAAAGTTTAGGATCACATACTCATTTTTTTATGTTTAGTTTAAAACCTTGTCAAAACTGTTTTATTATCAAAGTATATATTTATATACTATAATATAGTATGTAATTATATAAATGTAATTTTTATTGTATATATTATTCCTAGAATTTACAATCACATAACTTCTGATCACTCTGGGATGTTTTAAACAACTGTTGGCAGTACTCGATTTTTTCCAGATTAATAAATGTGTTAAGATCACGATCATTGTGTGCAGCTTGATGGAGGGAGGTTTCTGCTTATATGATGTTCTTAAGAAGAAAAATACAGAACTGAAATTCAAGTTTGTTCATGAAAGGCTGTTTCTTTTTAAATGCTTATTTTAGTGACGAGTGATACTTTTCAAGCTCTATTACGATATTGAGTATTTGAGTATTTTCTTAGAAACTTCTTAAAGTCACCATGAAATGCAAGTTGCGATTGATTTTTCTGTATCGTGACGTATATCTGAGTGAACCGGCTTCTTAAATTAGAAAAAAATGTAGGGCACCAGTCACTGTTCTCACTTCCTGTCATTGACTGAAAGGTGTAAACTTTTAACCAAACAAAACCTTAACGTGGGTGGTAACGTACAATTCAGACTGGATGCAGCGTTAAATATTTATTTTATACGTTCATTCATTCAACTTCATTCAGTTGATTCTTAACTGGGGTTATTTAAGTAGCAGTAGCACACTCTGATTCAAGAGAACCGGTCGACAGTAGACTACTAAAATCAGTTTCTAGCACATTTAATCTTTTAATACTTTGGTGCTGAATGAAGACTGTAACATTTTTTTTAATGCAATGTGATCAGTATTCGAGGAATAAAGCAGTGTTAATTTCGTTAACGAAAACTATGACGAAAAGTATTCGTTAACGACATGTTTTCACTGACGAAAACGAGACGACAACTAAATAAAAATGAATGCATTATAACGAAAACTGTAATAAAAATATACTGACATTTTCGTCAACTAATAAAAACGAGATGAAAATATTCTTGTCCCACCTGGCGGACATCAGTTTTGCGCGCATGTGCTTATCTCATATAAACGGTAGAGAGAAGTCTCTGGGAGAAGGGGAAGCACACACGTGTATTCTGTGTCTCCACGCGGGTTACAAAGTGTCTTATTTTCCTTCACGATCGCCGGTAAAACGCCGCAAACTTGAAGCGCGACTGCAGGCGAGTTACCCCGAAACACATTACAAAGGAAGCTCAAATGTTTTTATATGCGCCTATGTTAACTTAACACGAGCTGCTGCATAACGTGAAATGCAACAAAGTCAGCCAAAAGAAACCAGCGCTGTCCTCTACTGATTATAGAAGTGATGAAGTGAGTCAAACTGTACATTCGAACCAAATGTAACATGTTTACATGACTAAAGAAATGTAATGCAATTTATATAATATGTCTTTTTGAAAGCTATTTCTCATTCATTGCTGTCTCAAGCAAAGACAGTTCAGCTCTTTCTTCAAAGAGGCATGCCATGAGCCAATAGCCTTTGAGTGTGAGCCCTGTCAGAGCGTTTCATTGGTTGAATGAACTGAATGAACAAGCCCTACTTAACGAGTCAATTGAGTCAAATGGGATTGAATGAACTGGAACATGTCGTTCATGGTCTAATAATCTGAGTTCCAACAATGCAAATCTAGTTACTGAAATTTTCTGAAAAATAAAGGTAATGACCTGGTTTAATTTCATTCTAAGGTGAAGTAAATTATGTCAAAACAGTTGAATCTTTGTATGGAACATTTAATTACACCAAGTAAATGATTTAAACCCATTTAGATTTTAGTAGACTAAATATAATGTATATTTATTCGACTAAAATGTTTTTCATATTTCGTCGACTAAAACTAGACTAAAACTAAAATGATGGGGTCTGACTAAAATGTGACTAAACTAAATTGCATTTTCGTCAAAAGACTATGACTAAAACTAAATCAAAATTTCTGTCAAAATTAACACTGGAATAAAGCTTGGCGACTCATTAGGCTTTTAGCTGTCTTACATCTGCTCTTTGTCTTGGAAAAATCTAAAGAAAAATCCTATTTATTGGACCTTTTAGGAAATATCTTAATAATTTCTTATTATATTGACTCAAATACTGACTGATATTTAAAGAAACACTACTTCTGATATTTAAACCAATCAAAATAAGTGTTGTGGCTTTTAATGTAATGTGTTTGTGGGTTTGTAATCATTATATTTAAAGAGATAGTTCACTCAAAAATGAACGTTCTTTCATCATTTACTCACCCTCTTGTCATTTCAAACCCGTATGACTCTGCCGAACACAAAAGAAGATCTTTTGAAAAATGTTCATAAATGACGGTGCCCATTCAATTCTGTTGTATGGACACAAAACCAATGCAAGTCAATCGGTACCGCCGCTGTTCGGTTACCAACATTCTTTAAAATATCTTCTTTTGTGTTTTGCAGAAGAAAGCCATACAGTTTGAGTGTGAGTAAATGATGACAGAATTTTCTTTTTTGGGTGAACTGTCCCTTTAATTCATGCCTGAACCTTTATAGGCACTCCTGTTTTTTCTGCACGTTTGTGACAATTCAATTTGACCAGATATATTAAGAAAAAGATTTTAAATCAGCGGTTGGTTTTGCCTATATTTTACCCGACTATGGGTTGGAAAAAACCCTGTTTTTATATTGTAAAATACATCAGTGTTTACAAACATTGCAGTGACATTTAGACTGAGCCTCATCAGTGTAAAATTAATCTGATAACATCTCCGTTACAGTTGGCTGTGTCATATCAGTAGGTTACATCACATCAGCATACAAACACCCATCATCCACCAATATACCAGTTGGCATTACGGCATGGCTTCACCATCTGTCAGTTGCGCATAGCTGGCGGGTCACCTTAGCGGCATGCAAATTCGCCGGTGACATTTAAACCTTGGCCCTCACGCAAACGAAAATACTAACCAGATCGAAGCTAGTCCCGACACAGTTCTCAGAGCCCCGCCGTCACGGAGGGCTAAAGGATGATTGTAGCGCGCAGGACGTTTCAGAGGGAAACTAAATGATTATTCTCATCAAGAGCAGACGTTCTGGACAAATACCCCTGTAGGTCGATGAAACAGCGGAGAGGTGGGCGCACAGTTTTGCTAAAGGGCACGTGAAGATATATCACCTTTTAAAAGATCATTTAGGCCAGTTAATGGATGACATGAATTAATGTCTCTCATCTAGTAAAGTCAATTAAATAGACGTTCTGAAAACGTATGATGCTCCGGATCAAATTATCGTAGCCCGTAGGAATCAGTCGCTGTCGCTTGTTATTGCTTTAACAGATGCTGGCTGGGGGTAAGAATTTACTTCACAACAGTTGTAAGTCATTTTCCCTGTTCAATAATTCAACCTGCTCCACCGGGAAAGTGTCAGAACGGTTGCCGCCTTAATAGACAAGCCCCTGTTAATTTGTATTAATGTCAGATGATTTTAAGAGGAGATAGATGTATGCGCGCGGTGGGCTGTCAAGCAAAAAATTGGATTCATTAAGATGACTGGAGATTGTGGTGGTTGTGGCCTCTGAGTTTCAGGTCATTGGTCACAATGAGGAGAAATGCGAGTCCAGGGTTCCCTTGTGTTCGAGAACAGAAGAAATGGAGAGATTGAGAGGTTCAGTAAGGATACGAAAAAGAAATTCAGTGATAGAGCGAAGATATTACAATTAAAACAGATGTAGCTTAGAAACACCTAGTGAGCTCCCTATGGAGGCTGTATCTTAGGCATCACAGATGTGTTCCTGACAGAAAGGCTTTATGAGTTAGACATTTTAATTATTTATGTCGTAATTTGGACAAGTTGTAAGGAAGCATTGAGTGTAGTTCTTGAAAAAGGAATTCCCAGAATGCACTGCAATTAACTCCGTGAAAACAATCTAATATTTCAGATGAGGTTATATGATGGTCAATACTGAGGATAAATGTAAAAAGTAGTTCTGCTCACTTAACAAAAAAACATTGTGTAAAATACATTTTTAGGTATGTTTATGCATATTAGAGTATTAAAGCAGCATCAAACTTTATTTAACTTTATTTAAATCATTTGAGAATTGAATTTTCTGAGTTGCTGGCTATGTAAAGCATTCTGAATCGTTCACTTCACGCTGTTAAGATGCTGTCCGTGTAGGCAGCTCACTAGTTTTTAGAACCGAGCTGCTAAATCGATGTGCATGAGGGAAAGAGAGTAAAGAACTCACAATTGAGAAGCATCCACACAACTCCTCAGAACTGCCTTTAAATATTGACGGCTGTGTTTTAAGCTGTTTTTCTTCACTTTTGTAAACAAACATTTCTGTCTGGTTGTTCAAACGTTTGTTTTGACTGCTTGTATTTATCTCACCGCGTGACAGCGGTGACTGACAGCAGAGCACATGTGGCCGTGGCTCCACGCCCAGGCCGCAGCTGTCTCTTCAACACATGCATAACTTAAATTGTGGTTTCAGTGTCTAGAATGGCAGCCTGCAGGAGAGGGGAACACATCCGTTTTTTAAACTCTGGTCTGCGTGTTTGATTTGCGATGTGCATCAAAGGGAAGAGAAGCGTATGAACGAAAGGTCAAAGCAATAGGTGGTGACTAAGAAAAACCACGTCGACAAACCAAACATGCGCACACAAACAGAAACATACAGAAAATGTTTTTTAGCCTGTACCTTCTATGCTTCAGAAAATGTATCATGCGTGGTGGGACGTGAGGCCTGACATTTTGACCTCGGTTTTTCTTCTGCTTCTGCAAGAGAGATCAGCTTTGAGACAAGGTGCAAAAAGAGAAGAGAAAGCAAATGGTTCATTAGTAAGAGTTTTGCTCTTTTTTTTTGAAGTTTTTGAGCTGAGCTGTAGGAAAAGGCTTCGTACGGTAGGCCAGGCAGAATGGGAGCAAACACATCACACGCTTGGGAATAGATTTGCAAGGAGTTGATGACTACATCTTCCTGCAAGGTGAAACAAAATGAGATCAGAATAAGATGGTGCTTTTACTCAACTCCCTTATGGCTCTTTTGGTAAATTAAAGTCTAAAAATAATTGAATGACATGTGGCTTCTGCATTTGCTTGTAATTGGCTTTCTGGTCAAAAGCAGCATTTATTACATTGCTTTAGTTTGTCTTTTAAAATGTTATGATGCAAGACAAAGAACTGCTGCATTATTTATCGACTGTTTGTTCTGTTAAAGAGCTGGAGGTTTATCATTGTGCTCCATGACAATGCCTGACCTGACCTGTACTGTTTCTTCTGCTTAAAATAAAAGGGTCAAAAGTCCAAAAAGATGAAAAATGTCCACCAACTGCTTAAAAAAGGCGGTCGAGTTTAAAGAGATGAAAAATGTCTGCCATTTGCTTGAAAAAGAGTCAAAAGGCTAAAAAGTGAAAAATGTGCACCAATTGCTTAATGAAGAGGTCAGAAGTCCAAAATGTCCACCCATTATTCATTTTTCATCCATGACCCTTGTTTCACCCGCCTTTATCTGACCTCATCAGACATGGCTTTCTCTCTCATAGATCAGATGAGCAACGTCCAGTTTCTTAGCCTGGATTTTGCACAATGCTCATTGGCATGTGTCGACCCACAAACTCTGTCATGTTTTCGAAGGAGTTCTGTCCTTGTTTTTCAAGTGAAGTGTCCTATTCACAAGGTAGAATTTCAAGTGTGCACCAGCCTCACAGGCATCCGACCTGATCAATGATTTTCCCAGGGCGAATGAGGTCATCTGTAAGATCCAACAATACGCTGACAAAGACGCCAGAGGTTAGGTCATTGTGTTAAAAGGGTCACCACAGGTCACCCCAGTAGCAGGCACCCAGCTCCCCTTCCCCCAATACTTAAGGGTAGTGTTCTAAATTGATCTTTTTCTGCACTATTCGGCAACTGAAAATCATACAGCACGATATATTATATTTTTTGAATGTTTTTTATATACACCAAACACCAAAAACTTTGAAGGTATTGGGAAACTGGATGATTTACTGCTGCAGAACAACCATAAAGGAAGCATGCATGCACCTGTGTGCTTTGATACATGAAACTGCTGTGATCTCATTCCTGTTACTTCATACTTTTAGTTCTGACCAGCATCTCATCTCCTTATTGAATCAACGAATAAGTTGTAAGTTACAGCAACCTAGTTTTACAAGTTGAGAATTTTAGTTCAATCTAATTTGTGTGCAAATTAAACATATCGCTGTTATCCTTCTGAAACCTCGTATCTCCATATTTTGTGATTTATATTTTTTGCTATAAATCATTATTATTACTCGACCTTAATGTTTGTCACTGGGTATCTAAACAATAAAAAGTGCTTGTTAAGTTTGACAACACAGTATTCATTCGTTTAAAAAGCACTGTGTTTTTTTCCATTCCTTAAAAAACAGTGAATTTGGACATCTGAGGCTTTGGAAGGACAGCAGCGATATCAAGTACCGTATGACTTAAATCAGTGACATGTAAGCCATTAAATTAATTGCAGAATGAAAGGCCTCAGACTCACAGCTTGTTAAGTTTGACAACACAGTATTCATTCGTTTAAAAAGCACTGTTTTTTTCCATTCCCTAAAAAACAGTGAATTTGGACATCTGAGGTTTTGGAAGGACAGCAGCGATATCAAGTACCGTATGACTTAAATCAGTGACATGTAAGCCATTAAATTAATTGCAGAATGAAAGGCCTCAGACTCACAAAAACGTGAGCGATGCAAATCAAACGTAACTCAATAAAAGCCGTTTTTAACTTCTAATACCATCAGTCAGGAATCCATATAAACAAATGACAGGGAAAGTTATGGAACATCAACAACATTCACATATGCGGTTCACTGCTGAACCATGACGCTCACCGAGGGTGTTTACTTTAATTTCAAGCCGATGTGGTATATTTAGAACACTAGTAGGGTGAAGTATACTTAAGGTTTGGATCTGACTCGCTGTTTTTAAAGGCAACCCTGAACTGTTATTAAAGCTGGGGTGTGTACATCTATGTGTGTACGTCTGCGTTTTCACACGATCATGGCCCACATACATGTGTCTACATATACCAATGTTATATGCATTTGTTAGGTGCCTAGATCCACCTGTGTGATTCCAATTTAGTCAAATTGGACGTGGCTCGTCCCCAGCAGAGGCTGCACCATTGTCTTTATGATATATACTCATTAGATGCATACATGTCCTCCAGCAGCGGGCGCATCGAACCCAGCGCAGCATCTCTCCAACGGCCTCATTTAGCTTCTCTGCCGTAGTCACTTATATTTCCCAATTGGGCCAATCAGATAAGTCATACATGTCTTAACCACACAAAAGAGCACTCACAGCCCCAAGTGGATGCCGCACTATGTAGAATCCTCTAATGCTTCACAGCAACGTTTGTAGGGTCTGGAAGAGTCTATGCAAAGCTTAGAGGGATTAAAAATAAATGGAAAGCATTCTCTTGGGAAAAGGAGATGGGTTTTATCCACTTTTATTTTGCAATATGACCAATATCCTATCATATTCAAGTGTGTATGAAAAAAGTTAAGTCACTGATTTTATTTTATTTTTTTGAAAAAGCTAAATACAATAAGCATTGGATCAAGGCACATACAAGACTGGCCAAAGGGCATACAATGCACTTTGGTCTTCGGTTGTAAAGAACAATAAACTTTCAACTGTGGCAACTTAAAAGTGGCTTGAATTAGAAAAGAAGACAAATAAGAATTATATGAACAAAAAATAGTTGACACTTTATATTCCAAATAGAAAAGAGCCCAGATGTGTTTCTTGCCATATTTTTACTGCCCAGAACATTTTTGGAGGACTGCGCTTACAATGACACAGTTTACTGTATTGGGGATGCGTTAAAATGTTTTTTTCCCCTTACTGACTTGAACAAGCAATACTGAGTTGTGTTTCAGCCTATCTATTCAGATTTGACTGAAAAGTACTTGTTTGTTTGATCTGTGTGCTTTGTTTGCCATGTGCCGAGGCAGAAGCTTCTGGCCGAGGCATGGGATTTAGCATTCTGTGCTGTGTTGGTGTCTTTCACAGGCAAGTAATAGATATTTGCTTCCTAATCGTGTAACATTCTGGAACGGGCTGTCAGGATTCCTAACAAATGCTACCACTGTAAATCTGTGCTCGCCCTCCTCAGATTTAACAAAACACTGTCATGCCTTTGATCAGCTAGGCCCCGCAGTCTTGTTTTTTGTTGTATTTTTTCCACTGACAGCAACACAGCAATAGGTTTGACCTGTGCTTATACTACATGGTTTTCTAAAATCTGATTGTTCAACACAGCAATGAAAACCCACTTTCACAGTTGACAAGTCATCATATCTCAGTAGAGCACAACGTTTTTTAATTGATCTAAAACCATAAGTAAAGGAAGTACAGTACAAATTACTACAAATCTCTAAAATATAGAATCGCGGTTTGTGGCAGCGTACACCAATGACTCAGTGATGGCCTGCAATCTGAACCTCTTTCCTTTTTAATAAATCGTCCTTAAATATAAATTATATGGCAAATGTACATAACGACGCTTTCTCAGTCTTTTCAATCCAGTGTTTTGCAAAAGACCAAGCAGTCTCAAAGTCACTCATTAGCAAAAAAACGTCTTTGTAATCCACGCACGCTATCATGAATGCGAGTAGTCTGAATCTGGTATTCCACTGTCTCTGTAACTTCTGTTGTTGATGCTGTTGTCACTGTGTGGAGTCTTGTAAAGGCTCAAGCCATTAGGAGGAAAAATAGTGTGTATCACAAATTCCTCTTTAGACACCGGCATGTTATTTATGGGTATCATTTGAAAAGAGGTCTCTCTAATCTCCAAGATGGAGGTGTCCTTCTTTGTTCCGGCTTCGGCGTAATCGTCCTTCCTCCTGCGACCCTTGTTGTACGTGCAGTTCCTGGAAAATAAGGAACCGTTCCTGTGGACGTACCAGCACACCAGGGCCAACATGATGATAGCCAAAAGGGCGACGGCCCCTCCGATAATAGCAGCTAAAGGCAGATTGGAATTTTTGTAAGGCTCTTTCTCCTGCTCTCTGTTCAAGGTTGTGGTGGGATTGTAAGCTTTCAGCGAAGCAGTTTCTGTCTCTATGCATACAGGTGTCTCGTCCGACAGGTAAATGTTACTCGTTTCCATGGGAACCATGCATATCCGATAAGAGGATTCGGGCTCCAGAGCTGTAAGCAGGTACTCTGTTCTTTCCCCTTGAACAATGGTCTCGGTTATGGATCCAAAAGCAGGACTGTGGCCCAGCTTTAACCAGCTGAGCCTCAGGGCGGTCATGGGTTGATATACTCTCCAAGATATGTGCACTGTCTCGGCGCTGCTAGATTTGACACTTATCGTGATGATCTTGCGACTAGATGGCGTTGTGCTACGATAGTTTCTGCCAAGCTCTGGTCCCTTAACCACAGGCCTTTTAGTCACATATGTTGGCCATTGGGGCCGCGAGGCCGGCAAAGTGTTCGAGACGGTGCTGGTCTCATATGTAGGTGAGAAATCTGTGTCAGAGCAGCCGAACAGTTCTGTTGATAGATCCTTGATGGCCATCCCTTTGACTTTATCGGGTCCCTGGCACATGAGGCCACGCACGTTGACCTTAGACGGTAGACTTCGCAGCCAGTCCCGTACCCATTTCATCCGGCAGCTGCATTGCCAGGGGTTGTTGCGCAAGAGCAGCTGGGTAAGGTTATCCAGGTCTTCGAACACCCCATTGGGCAGACTGCTCAAGTTGTTGCCTGACAGATCCAAACGGTACAGCTGTCGCAAAAAAGCAAAGGCACCTGCTGGCACGTGATTGATGTGGTTGTCTTGAAGATTTAACTTCTCCAGACTAGAGCCTGGCAGGTTGGCAGGTGGAGACGTTAGGGAGTTCCGTACCAATGAAAGCTCAGTCAGGTTGGCTAAATTCACAAAGGCCATCTCCCCAATACCCCTGTTGTTTAGAAGGTTGCCATCCAACACCAGTCGTTTCAGGTTTATAAGATCCTGCAGGGACGCCTCCGAGATGGACGAGATGCGGTTGTCGTCGAAGCGAAGTTCCTCGATAGTCATCGGTAGACCTGAAGGTATGGTGCTGAGGTGGTTACGTGATAGGAAGAGCAGCCTCAAATGGTTGCTGTCCCTAAACGCACCCTCTTCGATGCTAACAGCCGACACAGAATTGTCGTCCAAGTGTAATTCCTCAATAAAGGGAATCTGTCCCAGGGAGGCGTGCGTGATAGTCCGGATGTTGTTTTCTTGTAAATGAAGCTCTTTGACATTCAGTGGCAGGTTGTTTGGAAACTCATCCAGGTTGTTGCAATACAGGTAGATCTTTTCCACGCCGTTTAGCCTTTTCAAATCCGAAGGGATGCCCGCACTTTTGATGCGGTTATTTTGGAGAAAAAGTACTGTGGCGTCCTCTGGGATGCCCGAAGGGATGGAAGTCAAATCCCGGTCATTGCAGTAGATAAACGTCCCGTCGCACCGGCACTGCGAGGGACAGGAGGCTGAGGTCACCAGCGGATTGGCCAGGCCTAGCAGAAGCCCAGCTCTGATCAAGAAGACAAAGAAAGACTTGTATTTGCATGCCATGTCCTCTGTCTGGTTGTTGCCCTTGGAGGAAAAAACAAGAAAGAAAGTTCAATTCAGGCATTCAGAAAGAAAGGCAGTGCGCCGCTCTAAATAATTGCTGTTTTATGTATGTTGCCTCCAGCATTTATTTTTTTTGTACTAAATGATTCAATCGAAGACAAAGAATCGTATATTTCTGCTGTTGAATTAATGAAAAGAGGCTATTAAAATTTCCAATAACACGAACAAATGAAAAAACTATGATAGCGAAACGTGCCTGGGGTGTTTGTCTTGATTGAAATAAATTTTATGGTGTATCAAAACAATATAAAATGGTGAAAAGAAAAAGAGGGATTAGAGTTGAAAAATAGAGGAATAAAATGAAGAAATGAGAGGTTCAGAAACAAAGTGAATCCATTGAAGTGGAAGGATATTCCCAATCAGCCGTGGATGCAGATAACAAATCCTTAAACCCACCAGCGTCCCTTGAATGAAACTCTTGTGTGCGAGAGGTTTTATCTTTTGCTGTGTGTAATGTAATCTCGGGCCCTTGTTGTTTTACACATTTCTGCAGTTAGCCAGTGCATTTCACGGCAGCTTTCATTACTGAAAACCGCGCTGAAAGAACAGTCAGGCCTTGTTGATTAAATGTTTTAAAATCAACTTTTTTTTGTCCTTGCTTGCTGCAGAGTCAGCGTCTTATTAAACATTTTGACGCGTTATGAATTATTCCTGCAAAAATTTAATGACTTTTAGACAATTTAAGATTTTGTACAGATTTTGGTCAGAAAAGCACATTTTCATGAAACAATAAAATAAGTGTTATAATCTGAGGGAGAGATGGCAACAATTTTAATAGATAAAATTCAGTGTATGTTGATAAAGTTATTTTCTACGGCTATTGAAGTGTGCTTTTTTATTTTTTATTATATATTATTAATTAATTTCATATTTATTTATTGCTTTTCAATGAATTATTTTAATTTCACATTCTTCTCCTAACCTCTAGCACTGTGCTACATATATAATTTGATACATAATATAATTAAAAAAAGAGTATACAACTTTATATATAAGAAATGTCCCTTGAGCAGAGAAAAAGACAAGGCATCCATATTTGTCATACCTGATTTAGAAATGCTGGTTAATCCTCTGAAGCCACCCAAAATCCAATGAGGCTTTAAGCTCTCCTTTCTGTTCTTTCACAAGATGTTTGTCCGTCTCCTCAAAGGGGTCTCTTTGGTTATATCCTGCCCAAGCTGGTATTTGCCGAACTGATCCTTGTTTGTACTGCTGACCTCCTGTCTTGTATTGCAGTGTCCTCAGTTCATGCAATCAAAGGCTTTGCCATGGTTGATAAACCTATAAAGAAAGCTCCTCCGCTTCCAGACAGACCTTAGGCAGCCTTCTCCTGTGCAGGCATGCGATTCAAAAGAATACTGAACTACAAAAAGGACTAAAATAAAAAAGAAGGTAAAGCAAGAGTTGCCTGCATGCAGAATCCTTAGATTTTCTCAATGGTAAATTGCAATCCCTAATGAAATAAAGTAAATTGTTCCCTTATCTCCCGAAGCAGAGCGGTCATGGCGTTACGACCGTTTATGGGTCAGAGCCCTGTCCCGTCTGCTCAAATCCAGGGTGGTTCGGATCTGAAGTCAGGCCCCACAGTCAGCCTGGATTCCTGTAGTCTCACTCCCGACAAGAGCATGAATAAAGTATCCAGCCTGGTGGCTCGGAAGCAGAATCTCACTCGCTTCTCCTGTGCTTTAATAGCACCCCGCCTCCCCGGCTCTCGTTTCACAAACCCGTGCTTGACGTGTAGACGCCCACTCCTTCTAACATGCTGGACTTCCTATCGACAGGGTCAGGGAGAGAAAAGAGAAAAAGAACCAATAAGACATTCTCTATTAAAAACATGCAACGGTTAAATACGTCACTGAAGGTGAGAATGATATTTACCCTTATTGACACAGAGTTATTGACTTGTATTGAGCATTTAATACCAAAATGATTTAATACGGCAGTGTTTCTGCCAAGGTTGAGATTGAGTCAGAGGAGGATGCAGCTTATTTCAATTGACCACTGTCCTTCACTAAAAACAGATTCATGCTTCAATAGACGATATTGCATGTTGTATGTTTGCACCTGATAAAAGTACACCCCAAAAACGTTTCTAGATTGTTAAGGCGCTTTGAAATGTTCTGTAGGTTGGTCCACTGCATCTGAGAGCGTTATCAGATCGAAGAAGAAAAAGTGAAAGCGGTATGTGGTTGAAACAGGAATTTAAAAGTCCCTTAAGCTTATTGGGTTTCTGTATATCAGGGGATTTCTTTACCTCTGGTTAAATGACCACAGAGAAAAGCCCCAGGGCTGCAGTCTTTTGATAGTGGACACTGTTTGTGAAACCTGGATTAGGGGAGATGTTGTGGATTTTTATAAAAACCTTTCTTTCCCCTTGCTTTAAGCCTGTGCTGCCAGGATAACCGTGTTCATTGCTTCGTCTGCTACTAACCCTGACCCCCTTGGTCCCAATCCTCTCTATGGAGATGGGAGAAAAGAATTCCTTTGCATAAGAAAGACGGCAGTGGTTCGGGCCCTGGGACAATGGCTCAGGACCGTTCCCTCCTGCCTTGCTAAATTCTGCACTTTCAAAGAGGGTTTCAGGTGGCTGGTATGGGGTGAAGCTGAATCGCAGTGGTTGCTTTCTTACAATGAAGCTTATTGGTGCTGAGCAGGCAGCATGGGTCCTCGAGGCTGCCCCGGCAGCGCCTGAATGCAACGCCCTCGTGCTGCTCAAAAATGTACATGTCAGATGAACGTGGCAGACTCATAAATACCCTAACGGGATCCTCATGCACGTCACCTCCAGTGGCCCCGAGGGGTTTGCGCATCATATCGGCGCTGCCCCTTCCATTGCCATTATTTCCCTCTTACGCGTATGCATTACTATCCTCCGAGTCTAATGACTTACAGCCTCTCTTACAGACTTGGGACTTTTCTGAAACCCTCCCACTGACCCGCGGACTGTACCCTTCCTGTAAAACACGAGGGGGTATGTCAGGTAATTCTGAAACTGTTGTAGCTAGTGACAAGGAGAGATTAGGGAATTGAAGGCCCTGTAACTTGATTACAGGTCTCGGCAGCGCAGTCTAATAATACACTCCAGCCTTCTGTTGAGCCTAAGTGCTCCATGCGCCTGGTATTGTATTAGTAGATTAACATGAAACAGCAGCTGTGACACTGCTTTAAGGACAGGTGATGTCTGACAGAGCGCTTTTTAGTATGCTGAGCAAGACAAAGTCGTTTCCCTTTTCTCCAACCTCCAAAGTGATTGGGGATCATTCAGGAAAATAAACACTTGGCTGGAATGGCGAACAATTGGTTGATGATCGGCATCCGATTTTACAACCGCTAGCGTCGAGACGTATCGATTTTCAGAATTATGCGCATAAAGCACCTTGCTATTTTTCCTGAAGTCTGACACATAACAGACTAGCGAATTATCCGGAGAACGAACACCTCCTTTATTATGTGCTACACTTAAAGTCATTGCCTGGCACAGGAGCTGGAAAAGGGAAGTTGTTTTATTTATTTATTTGATTAATTTTTAACACCGTGCCTCGCTGTTCTCAAGTAACTGCGTGATTCTTGATATTTTCAAAGATGCATAGCAGAAAACATTCTTTATCAAGGTCTAACAAGACCTTGATAAAAGCCGGATGTTTTGGGAAATATATGTTGGCCAATAGACTGTTATGCCCATTAAGTTCAAGGTAGGGAGGTAAAAAAATGACCGACCATCCGCCTCATATGCTTCACCTAAGCCTGTCGAGCCAGCTGTCTCAGTGGGACACACGAACCATATCTGCTCATGATCGACTGCATTATTATTTCTTTGTTTCCCTCAGCTCCTCGGATTTCACCACAGTGGCAGCGCCCCATTGTTCATTACAAGGCAGGCATAAGGGCCCTGGTTTTCACTCTTCTGCTTTACTGAACCTCTTTCACTCAGAATTATTTGCTTTTTTACATTTGGTTAAACCCTCCGGCCCCTCATCCCACCCACTGCTCATAGCCAGGAAAAAAAGGGACGCAGAATGTCAAATGACGGACACTTTTCACTATCGTTCTAATAGGCGCTACCCGTTAAGGGATCGTTCAGATGGCGGGGCCTGCTTCTGCTTCATTGCTTTGCACGAGTGAGGTTCAATTGAGCGTTCTGGTTAAACTGGCACTGCAGAAATTGTAACTTCGATTGCTTGTTTTAGTGTATTGTGTCTGGAGCTTCATAGTAGTGTTCTTAAAAACAGAGGTAAAAATGTCTTGGGGGGGGGGGGAGCCCTGAGTTTTAAACACCATCTGAATGTGATTATGCAACAGAAAAGTGGGGAGAATGGATTAATTTTGAGAAGTTAGTGAAAAGATGACTATCACAAGCATAAACTTTTGATTTCACAAATGGGTGTTATTAAAGGCCTTCCTTTAGGTTATCAAGATTACATCTGATACAACTGGAGTATGTATTATGAATATGCACATATGAAAATGTATATTAAATACATCAATATAATTTTTATCTATAGATTTAGTTAGCATAATTTTAACATTTAAATTGAATTTCATTCGTTCTCAAAAATGCTGTCACATCTGATCAATGCCCATGCATGAAAGAAGGCATTTAGGATTAAATAAAATTTGCACTACAGTGTCCATCGGTAGGTCAGCTCTCTCGTTTTCAATAGATAATAGATTCTGAACCCCAGGCAGGATTTGAACTAAATGCCTCTCTTTGTCACGTTGTATCTTATGTCCAGGAAACTGGAGGCATATCAAGCCTCCGAGCCTAGTGGGCTGAAAGATGAAACATTTCTGCCCACATGTTTGGAAGGAGAAAGGTGGTTTGGGCACGGTTTAAATGTTAGTTTAGTAGCAGGCTATTGTGTGTTTACGGTTCTCCTCTGTGTGCAGTTTTGGGGCAGATGATCCGCAGGTTTGTCCCTGGCTGGCAGTGAGAGTGGATTGTAGGGGATACAGGGGGTCTCTATCTTTTGTGTTGCATTGAAAAGAGAGTGGTCTGTGGCAGCTGCACTATTTTTCCCCACTTGGGGGTGGTAAGCGCTTCTGTATCGGGCCTGTGAATGTCAGATACGCACGCACAGGCTGAGGTAGCGCTTTAATTACCACATATGTACCCCCTGCTTTGGGTACAGGGGGCAGCATTTTCTGGACAAGGGCAGAAAGGCTTGGGCTGATTTACTGCACTGTACTTTTTAGGATTTTATTTAAAGTGAAGATAATAATATCCACATAAATGCTGAAATTCAAAGCTTCGTATGTTCTCAACTATTTTGTTATTAATGTGTACACTTATAATATTTCTGCAAATGAACATCTAAACTCGTGCATTTTAAAGAATGGCCTCAGCTAGGTCAAAGGTTGGCTGCCAACATGAGTGGAGATTTCTGCTAGACGATTTGTTTTTGTCCTCTGCACAAAAGGGTGACAGACTTTTTTCTGGGGACATGACCATTTCATGTTGACTTCCAGTGAATGCAACGGACCGCTGGGTTTAGCCTCCAGCATTCGGAGTGGGAAACAAAGAGTGCTCTCCGCCTGGCTGCCGGTAAACATACACTGCATTCAACGGTTTGGTATAAAAACATAGAATACGTATTATTTTACATCTTTTATCTGCCTATTGACATCTAAGGGAGATTTTTATTTGCAGTGTATTGTATAGTCTTACATTTTTAGTGCTTAGAGGTGTGGTGTTAGCAAAGCACTGATACAAATTGTTTATGCAAGTGAAAAGACAGCCACAGAGTGCTTTGACAAGTCTAACAAAGAACAATGTATTCATTAATTTTATCACCCTCCTTACACAGTCAAAACAGCTCATTTGTGTTCCTCGGCCATTCTCATGCTAAAAAAAAACAACCTCTTTGAATACACAAGTCTTTTTTTGTGTATTTGCACCCATAAAACTCAAAGCTGGGGGAAAAATAACTTGCACTTAGTGCAAGTATGTGATCAAACAGTGGTTTGAATCTTATGCACTGTTGTGTAACTATTACATTTGTCTTTAGTGAATTTGGATAAGTCTTTATTACTGATTTCATCAGCTCCACCTGAAAGCACGGGCTGCTATCATCCTTATCAGCTCTAAACTATTATTTCAATCTGGAGCTTTCTGCCCAACAGATATGAAAGCGCATCTTTAGATAACTTGTAAGGCTACTTGAAAGAAAGAAGAGTCGTTTGATGGGGAAATCTTGAAGCAGCTGACAGCCTTAGATCTCTTCACTGCGCCACACACACCTAACGCAAAGTGCGCGAATTTAAAGGCCAGCCTTTTAAGTCTTTTTAGTCCTCGCGTCAAAATTAACACGTTTTCGCCATAATCAAAAAAGCTCGCAAACGAGCGTTGCCAGTGGGTTCGCGTCAGTTTTGTCGCGTCGCGTTGGATGGAGGCGCCGCATCCCTCAGATTCGCCATTCCTTATTCCGATCACTCTCTCTCATCACAGCTCGAGCTCGGCATTACGGTTTCTAATTTTCCCCGTTTTAATCGCCATCTGCTCGTGTAATTCGCGATAAAATCTCTCGTTTAAGAACGTGACTAGATTTAAGACGAAACGCACCAAGTTTGCGCGTTCCTGTTGATCGAGCGCTGTAAATATAAAATCTGCACTGCGCTTTTTTTTCTAAACGATGGTTATTTGTAGAAAGTCTTTAATAAGCATAGTGCATTTATCGACACGAATACCAGATGTGAAATATAAGTTTATGGTGCGTTTATTCTGCGCGCAACGGAGTGGAGACTTGTTTTGGAAATGCGCATTTATTTGATTAATATATTGAAAATAGAAGGCTTTTATATTTCTGTACAATTGGATTTCTTCACTACTGTAGCGTTACTTGAAATCGCTATTGCGTTCCCTCAAATCCCTGAGGATCTGCTTACAGTCGAAATAAAACGCAATAAACGCGTTTTGCCACCGCAGAGCAGCTTTGATGGAAGTATTAAGACTGACATGACAGACAAATAGATCTAAAAGTTTAGAAGCGAAGACAAAAGCTTCAAGCGTTGTGAGTGAATATAAATGTTTGATTCACCTTCTAGAAAGATGCATGTATGCTCTATGTACATTTTGAAGGTATTTGATAACCTCGAAGTGATGGAATACGTTAGGGAACGGGTTAAAACAGTCCAGGAATCGGGGAAACCCATAACAAAATACACTTACCTGCCAAAGCAATAATTCAAAAAAGGGAATATCAAACAGAATATCCTCAAAGAAAATATAAAGTCAGTCCATAGGGTAAATCCAATACGACGGAAGATGATTTCAATCCCCAAAAAAGATCCCAGGGTCAGAAATGCTCGGTAGCAGCAATGGTGCGAGTAGCAGGGTGTGTTTTTATTTCCACACACACTTGTTCACATACACACACACACTCCTTTGGCTCAGAAAGAGAGACTAGATAGAAGAGTCGGCAGAGCTTGTCAGCTGCCTGGAGCTCACTACAAGTGTGAAGTTGCATCTGCATCCAGCTCCGCTTCAACACAGCGCTGATGTCATCTGGGGGAGGAGCTTGCGACTTTTCCTGGCTTGCTTCCTCCCCTCTCTCTCTCTCTCTCTCTCTCTCTCTCCCTCTCTCTCGCAGGGTTTGGACACTGTGGCCACTAGGGGGAGCAGGAGAAAGGCAGATGAATATCCACCACCATCTTTGAATAAGGCTTTAGTGGGCATTGCTTGTGTTTGTGTTGAGAAGGCCACCACCAGAAGCATTATTTAGATGAGATCCGTGTGTGTGTGTATAAGCATTAAGTAACAGAGTTTGTGAAGGAGGGAGAGAGATGCCGAAAGAGGGCCGATTTAGCAGGCGCTTGTGTGCATTTATTTGAATCCGAGCAATGCGCTTTCCTTCTTTAGTAGAGTGTCTGTGTAAGAGCGAGTGCCTGTAAATGGCTTCTTAGTTTCACAGCACATTATGAATTTTTAAGCTCTGAAGTCAGGCGTTATGTTCAGCCTCATTATGCTTGTTAAGTTTGAAAGTGGCTCCAAATGGCGAGTTTGCTCCCTCATAAACCAGCAGCGCAGACTGTGTCATCGTCTCCAAAGGGCTTTGGAGGAACTTTGCGCAATCTGACCTGAGTAAACCTTTTTGCAGCCTTTGTATCACTTATTTTTGGTTCTGTCTAAACTCCAGCAGATGCTGTTCTTTTCACCTGGTGGATAAAAATGGCTTTTCATTTGGAAGTGACGATTGCATAATTCTGCGTTAATGTGACTCTTTTCTGCTACATGGGGTTTTTCCTGGCACACTTTCCCTGGACTTTTCATCAGCTACTTGTTTTTCCCATAAAGCAACAGATGTACCTCATGGACTTTGGGTCAATCAGTGATCAAATGCTAAAGTAGTGGCCTTCAGGAAAAGAGATAAGACAGAGCTTGACCTGCTTTTACTTCTGTTTGCTTGAATTGATATGAGTGCACTGCCACAGCTTTGGACAGACATAAAGGTTAGTTCCTATTGCCCCTTTTCCAAGACCCATTCCAACTGGTTAATAAAACCGCCACAACCCAAGCTCGTATTGTGTGCCAAACAGCACTCACTGAGAATAAATTGGACCTTTTGAACGGAATTCATGGTTATGAAAACCTGGAAATCAAACCTGTGATTTCCAGACTTAGTCATGGAAACATATGCAGTGAATATATTTTATTAGTTTTCCTTTGCTTTGTTATTAAATTGGATAGATATTGCTCTTTGCGAGTTCTTGTGTGATAACATCAGTCCGTCCGCTGAGAGTCTTATTGGAGACATTTGTAAACTAATAAGTGTAATCTTTTAAGTCACAGGATTAGTATGTGACAACCAAATGGAAATTCGCCCCAACAATCCTTACAAAATCTCTCTAAATACCCATGTGTTGGTTTGTTGTCGGTTATTGCTTCTTTTCTTTTGAATGACGTGTCTTTGCTCCTGGTAGTACAGCAGCAGCAGGGTCCTGCCACCTTTGCTATCTCCTGTTTTCTCTAAAGATAATGCAGTTTAGCGAACCCGCTTGTTTTTTTACCGCAGGTCCAGGTGTCATTCTTTTAGGGTCAGAGGTGGAGAACTAGGGCACAGTTAAAGGTGACAGGAGGTCACCGCAGGGCATCACGGCCAGTGGCCCGTCTGTCCTCCGCTCCGGGATGGATCGCAACTCTGGCCCCTGTATCCGACCCTTCCGGCGTTTTTTCTCTCCTAAATCTGACTAGGCCTTGTCTGTCATCAGGCCTTGATTGACTCTTAGGTGTACAAAGAGGCCCAGTGGAGGGCCCCAAGAGGGTCTGATTACCACCATTTCAATAATACTGTTGGGGGAGTCTATGGCCCAGGTCATCTCTTGTTTGGTTGGATGAGGGTTCCTCATCTTTCCAAAGATGTCATTTATTTTATCTCCTCCATCTCGATGTGTTTTGACAACAGACATGGCTTTGAAGGATCTCGGACCCTTCTGCTCCTGCTCGTCTCCTCTCGTTGGTTGTTGTTAGTGGGTGGAGATGAGCATAGCTAAGTTTATTAAAGCACTTGATGCAGTTAAGTGCTAACAAGAACGTTTTTCGTTGAAGCTTTAAGTGGGCCCGTGTCTAAAGAATGTCTGACCTCTGCTTTCAAGGGTGTTCACGGTACATTCTTTGCATGACAGGCAAATAAGACGCTTTAAATTAGGATTTAATTTACCGGTGCGTGTTTCTTCAATGATGCTGTTTACTTGAATGGAATTTAGAGCACAAGGGTGTCGGAATCAAAGCCATGCCACATTTCTCTAATTTGAAAGACTTGTTGAGGGGTTTGTCATTTTGATCTTTACACCTCATGTGTATATTTCATGGCCCTGGATCGTCAAACAAACAGTTCTGAGCTCAGTGCTGTTCTGCCCAGCTCCGGGAGATTTGTAATGTGTTTTTCTTGTGTCTCCAGTGACACACACACACTCTCTCTATCTAAACCCCCCTTCCTTCACTCATTCACATACTGATGTTTACCTAGCTTAAGTGAGAACCAAACCTTTAGAATTCTGTAAACTTGTAGAATTTCACTAAACTACATACCCACATGTCATGTAATTGTGTACAGGTTTATGCAATTTGTACAATTTGAATTGCATAAAAACACTTTGATTTTGAAAAAGCATTTTGAGAACACTTAAAAAACATGTAGGGTAGTTGACAAATAAATGTGGCCTATGCAAAAATTTTGAAAGAAAAAACAAAGAAAATACTATATAGACTTCAATTGTTTTTGGATGAAGCTCATTTAATTACTATAGATTAACGCTAAACTCATTTTTACAGCTAAAATCACTGAAGTACAAAGTAGAAAAATTCCCTTTAAAAACTTTAGTGTAAAAGCCTTTAGTGTAAAATACACTATATAAAAATATAGTGTATATTAAGTTTAAACAAATTGGCTTTACAAGTCAGTTGGTTTTAATTATAATAAGCTAACAGTTTGGCAGTTTGATTTTACTTAAATTTAAATTGAAGTCAGCTTTTGAACTCAAGTATTTAAATTGAAATATGTGAATTCTACGGTATACATCTGGGATGCCATTAATTCAGAAAAATGATATAAATACTTTTCGCATATTTAACTGTGGGCAAATTTTTCTTAAACTAAAGCCAAATAAATCCATTCACACACACACTGTGACTAGAATACATGGTTGAGGGGTATTTTCTGTCCTGAACTCATGCGTAATTAATAGCGACATGGTAAAGTCTGTGCCAAATATCTGCTTTGTGTCTTCTTTTTTTCTATATCCTTCTGGTTCATTTCCATAATCATTCACCACGGGCAATTAGCAGCGATCTCTGTGCTGCTGACTTTTCATCCTTCCTACCGCTTCCACAGAGACCCGCGCAATATGGCAAAACGTGGATTGCAGGATGGGGTCCAGCACCGTGTGCAAATGTTCCTGCTCGTGGCATTGGCTGCATGATGCGTGATACAATGTGCCAAATATTGTACTGAAACTGCCCTGAGATGGGATGCTACCCCACGTCAATACACACCAATACTACATCAAATCTCCTCTCTAACCTCTTTCTTGTGTTATTTTCAATGCAAATTCCAGATGTTCAGCATTAACTCCCTTGATCTCTGGAGACCAAGAATCTCCTATGCAACAACAGCCTAACCAAACTGATGTCCTGCTGTTCGTTCTGTCAGAAGTGCCGAGCCAAAGGCCTGAGTCAGCGGTCAGCGTTTTTTTTTTGTGTTTGTGAGGAATGAGCAAAGTCTTAGAAACAGCCCTCTGGGTTGACTTCTCCTGTTTTCCCATTGTGTTGTCGCTTGTTTTTCTAAAGCCCCTCTTGCCTTGACTGCAGGAATGGGGGGTTGGTGAGGTCTACTGGGGGATGGGTTGAGGTTGTCGACTGTGTGGAAACCTCTGGACCCCCCAGTGGTTAATGAGCTTCGAAACAATGGTCTCAGATCAGATCAGATAGGCCACTCTTTTACCCCAACCTATACTGATCTATTAGTCATATCAGTATTGAGAGTGATAAAAGATCAGACATCAGCACACAATGCATCCAGTCTCTACGCTCTAATGAAACTTAAACACCTCGCTCTCTTCTTCTCCCCCTGTTTACGGTTTCAGCCCTAAATCTGTAATTAGCCAAATAACAGTCTTCTCACTCTTTCAGATGTAAGATCTTCTGCATCTTCACAGCAGGAATTCAGCAGTGCGACTGAAACCCTCCCGAGGACTTTTTCTTTTGTTTGAAACAGACAAATTATTTCAAAGAATCCACGTGGCAAATGTACACTCTTAAAAATAAAGGTGCTTAAAAGGTTCTTCACAGCGATGCCATAGAAGAACCATTTATGGTTCCACAAAAAACCATTCAGCCAAAGGCTCTTTAAAGAACCATCTCTTTCTTTCTTACTTCAGATGTTAAAGGTTCTTTATGGAACCAAAATGTTCTTCTATGGCATCGAAGGAACCTTTTGAAGTACCTTTATTTTTAAGAGTGTACCTCAGTCCCTGTGGATGTCGTGACAGCTGATTTGTATTGTTTTTTATCAAAGGAAGTTTGCCGGTGGTTTCTGTTTGTCTCGCTTCTCTGAGAGGAAACAATGCTTAATGACATTAAAGACACAAACACACGGAAATGATAGATAAGGTTGATAAACCGCTTTGTGATGACTAAGAACGTGGCACTATTTCCTCTGGTTTGGCTGGATATCAGAATGTCTTTGACCGCTGAGACTGGACACGAGTCGTGCAATAATTACAGCTGTCATCATTTTTTTTGCGAAACAACAGATAATGCATATTTGTTTTCATTCATTTTCATGCATTTGAAAGAATGCAAATAAGTGGCACCTGAATCCGTTTTCACTCCGTTTTTGGTTTTCCACAAAATTTTCGCAGTTACCTCATTTATCGTCTAGAGATATGACAGAAACTGCCATTTACAGCTGCTCATAAAAGCCCGCTCCGTCGCCGCTCTCACAAAACAGTATACACTGAGAACTTTACAGCACTTTAAAGAATCACATCTGCTGTGAATCAGTGTGCTGGAAAGACAAGAAGGAGACCATTGTGTTTTCATGTTCTCCAGTCTAAGCTCAGACAATACGCATTGAGCTGTGTGCGTTTTATTGCACATCTCACCTCGCTTTGATTTATGTTGTAGCTACAGCAGGACTACATTATTGCGTTCAGTCGCTTTTTTCTTTTTAAAGGTGAAGTGTGACATTTTTGCAAACAATAAGGGTTGTGCGGGTTTTCAAAACATTCACATGTCGTCCTTTGTTTGGGCAAACAGTCCTGTCCCAAACTTGCATCGTTGGATTAATGTTGTGATGTCAGTTTGGTTGGTATTCTATATTCTTTTGTTTTTCTTTAGTGCTACAGACCAAAAAATTCACTTCACCTTATGAAAAGACACTTCTCTCTTAAATAATTCAGCAATGGCAATGCTTGTACAAAGGAAAATCATTATTGCTAATGAACCTTAAAATATTGAAAACTAAGTGGCTAGCTTCACCGGAACTTAAACAAATTACCTTTGATCTTTAAGTTAACACTAGCATTATCGTGTTAGCAACAGCCAAAGAAACCCTTTACTCTTGTCGTTGTTACTACTTAAGAGACACTAGTTTGTAATGTCCTTCTTTCCCACAAATGTGTTAGACCTTGGCTTTGAACCCCTGTGCTATTAACGAAATGTGTTCATCTTTTCAGTACTGTAAGTGTTTTCTTAACACCTCAGAAGCATCTGCATGTCTCAGCGTTCCTGTGGAGCACTTGTGTGAGCGGCGTATCAAATATACAGCATGTCTTTGTGAAGAATGACTCAAAGGCAGGCAGGAATGGAATGATGACAGGTAAATGAGGGGAACCGTTTAGCCCCGACGGATTGTGTATACCTCACACTTGAGTTTCCCCCCTCCATTAGTGACTGTTGTTCCCAATGAGAACTGACAATTTGTCGCCATCGTTCGGGACGCCCAAAGGCGAGGATTAAAGAAACCGGAGAGGGTTGCTTCAGGTTATTCTTTGTCATTGAGTGGGGAGCTTTGAGTTCTGTCGTTTCCCATGGCGCTCTGAGAGCATATGGGTTGTCTGACCTGTGTGTTTGTGTTCAAGTTCGGTTATAGTGTATAATTTCGACTTTAATGTAACGTTGCACGCAGAGCTAGAAAATGTAAACCAGAGTAGGCTGACAAGGAACGCTGAAATAAAAAAGACCTGTCATTAGGAGGCTCTAGGGGTTTTATAGTGGGGGTCAATGGTGGGACGGCAGGGGGTCCTTCTTTTGTTGTTTGATCTCAAACTATTTTTTATGAATGAATAAAAATGCCTAAACAGAAACGCGATACTGTGATAACTTGATCCATAACTAAAAATAATGCAGCTACATTTTCAGTAGCTGCAATTGATAGTTCACCCCAAAATGAAAATTCTGTCATCATTTACTTGCCCTCTTGTCATTTCAAACCTGTATGACTTTCTTTATTCTGCAGTACACAAAAGAAGATATTTTGAAGAATGTTGGTAACCGAACAACAGCGGTGCACTTTGACTTGCATTGGTTTTGTGTCCATACAATAGAAGTCAATGGGTACCGTTGTGTTCGGTTACAAGCATTCTTTAAAATATCTTTTGTGTTCATACAGATTTGAAATGACAAGAAGGTGAGTAAATGATGACAAAATCAAAATTTCTTTGGGTGAACTATCCCTTTAATGTTTGATAATGTGTAAGTTTGGGCTATCACAATATCACACTTTCACTACACGATTATTGTGTCCAGAAGAAATCATGATAATGATATTATCAAGATATCTCTTAAATAAAATAAATAATATGTTAAATAAACGAAATGTTCAATGAATGCAATAACACCACCTTCGATGCTAAAGTGTCAATCATATACTGGTGCTGGATTATTTATGTTATCATAATGTATAGATTTATTTACGGTTATAAATATCACAAATCAATTATTGTCAATACCGGCATATTTGACACCCCAGTACATCAATAATAATATCATATTTTATTGGTTTTGCGATCATCGTAGCAAAAGTATGTAAATACATTTCAAATGGGGCTTGAAACTTTACTAATAATAAGTTTAACGCAATAAATAAAGTGGCCTTGGCCTAAAAGAGTACTAAACCATCTGAACAGAAATGCTGAATCTTTAGCACAAAACACTTCTACGCATTTGATTAAAGAGTTGAACAAGACACTATTATTTACCGTCAAAATTCTCTAGGAAGCAGAAGCTCCCACAAGCTTTGCCTTCAAATTGAAGGTCAGTCTAATAATGCGCAGATGACATTTCAACCCTCTCCTACAGTACGAGAATTACTATCCTGCTGAGATCAGCTGCGACGAAGGAAGTGAAAGGACTCCTCTTTGTGCGAGCGCATCGGCCCGAGCGAGTGACAATGCGTGGCGCCCACCAGCCTTTGTGAGAACAATGTCTGTTGCTGTCAGTCTGTTGTTTTTACATATTCCTCACGCCGTTTTACATGTCTTAGCCCAGACTAAAAGGACCCATTTGCATCAGACACACAGCGCTGAGGCAGCGCTGCAAAATCCTGGTCAGTGAGAGATGGATGAGCAGGCATGCCGAGCTCCTTTGAGGTGAGGGGGAAGACGGATGGTGGTGGTGCTGGTGTTGATGGGGAGCAGAGGAGGATGGAGGCGCCTCTGCGGTGTTGATGTATTCTCCTCTAGGGCCTCGATCGTTTCCTTTCTGCTGCTGACTCAGTGCTGTCTGGGCCCCACCGTCCCCCGCGGCCACAATCTGATGTGTGTGTTTGCTAGTCTGCTCGCACACTTTGGGAGCCATCAAAGACATCCCGAGATTCGTGTGGCGAGTCATTTACAAAATTAAAAGTAGGTTGAAACGTGCTTGAATTTCGTTGTATAAAGAAGAATCAGCGGGGTGTGAGAAGAGGGATGCTTTTTTCTGTTTATTTGCACAGAAGCTGAAGAAACATTTACATTTCGCTCTTTATATAATGCGGTTTATAGTACAGTAGGTTTAAGCATTTTTTGTATTGCCATCACCAGCTGAGTTCCAAGAATGCCCATTTCATATAGGAATTGAATCTGTAGGATTAAATCTGTGAAGTACTTTACTCTTGAACTGTAATATTAGCATGCCAGTTTTCTTTTCCATTCATCAGTGCAACCGATACTGTTGTTTTTGTGTATCTAATTGAGTGTGTGAAAAGACAGACGGATGAGACGTGTCAGCCCCTCTTATAGGACGTTGCGTACTCCACAGGGCCGTGCTGAGGATGGATTAATGCAGACTTTCAGCTTGGCACATACAGTGGGCCAATTACAAGCTAATGTCTGGCTGATTGAATGGCAGCTGGTTGTATGCGTAGGTGTGTGTGTGTTGTTGTTGCCAGAGAAAGCTTCGTACAGCTTTTCTCAGTTGTGTAAAGGTCATCTCTCCCATGCAAAAATGTCAGCCTTCTCTTTTTGGAAGCTTTTAGCAACTAAATTGCATTTTACTGGATAACCTCACAACTCGGAAAACAATCGCTTTTTAATAGTTTTCTAACTCCATATCACCTCGTACGACCCGTTGCGAGTTTAAATAAGTGAACGGAGTGATTCGCTTGTCATAGGGCTCCATCATAACTATTGCTATTGCTCATAATTGCACTGCAGTTGCTTTTTCTTGGCTAATACCTAAACATCCTTGCACCGATACCGATACCATGCTCATGTACTCGTACTCGTACTCGTAATGGTGACATACATAGAGCCCTATGATTTCCACGCAGACAGAATCGAGGAATCCAGGCATAAAAACAGAATTTGCTGTACAACACGGAATGGCACGGAATCTGGCAAATGTATTATTTCCTAACAAGAAATTAGCGCTGAACAGCTAACGAAATATTCAGATACTGTTTAAATGTGTATTCTGCTTGTTTTGCGTGACTGTGTGTGAAAGAGTGGTGCGGTTGCGTTTACTGAACCTGAACGCATTGTGCTTGTGGAGCTTTCAGAGCCAGCGTTTCACTGCACGAGGACACGAAGACATAAACAAACACCATTTGCGGCGATCCGTCAAAATAAACGTCCGGTTAACTTGAACAAGTTATAATACACTCACATTTTACCACACCACCCCCCTTATATTTTTTATCATTCAACCACAGAGTATATTGATTACAATAGCAAACTGAAGTAAATGTGCTAGTAAAATTGTGCTACTTATCATAAAAAATTTAACTTAATTTAAAAATAGTACTTAAATTTAAGTAGACCTAAAAACAAAAGAAAAACAAATATACCAGTAATATACTGGTTTATTAACATTATTGTACATTATACAGGAATCGGTTATAGGTATCGGCGAGTACCAGAAAAAAAGTATCGGTACTCGTACCCGGTCTTTAAAAAATGGTATCGGTGCATCCCTATTGGCCACCAACAGCTACCATAGTAAGGGAAATTACTTTATAAATTTCTCTGTTCTGTTGAATACAAAAGAAGATATTTTGTAGAATTTAGGAAAGGAAACAGTTCAGGGGCACTTTTGACTAACATTGTAATTTTTTCCTACTGTTGGTAGTCAATGGTGGCCAAGAACAGTTTGGTTAAAAGTGTTCTTCCAAATATCTTTCTCTGCGTTCATCAGAACAAAGACATTTATACATGCAGTATTTGGAGTAAATGATGACAGATTTTTTTTTTCGGTGAGCGGTGCCTTTAAGATTATTTTCGGAAAAATGAGCAGTATCTGTTTTTAAAAGAAAACAGTTTTGCTTCCCAGGTATTTCTTTTTGTTTTAAAGATTGTATTTTCATCTAAAAACAAGAAAGGAATGTTGAGAAAATGATTTTTTTTTTAGGTTAGGGGTTTGCACTGATTTGCATGTAACTCGTCTCGCACTAGTTGTACAGCAGACATGAGTAATGAATCAAATCGTGCAACTTATTGTGGAGAGGTGTGCTATTAGTTTCCTAAGCAAGAACGCATGTGATTTGCACCTATTGAATGAGGAAACCGATGAAAATATATCTTGTAGACTTGCATTAAAAGAGGGACATGAGCCATATCTAGGAACTGAGGTATATGATGTTTTGGCACTGTTGGCTTATTCAGTAAGCAGCCACCTAGCAACCACCCGCAACACCCCAGCATGCCATAACAACCGTATAACAGTGCTCTGACAACCACCTAAATAGAACATCATATTTGTGATTTGTGAAATGGAAATCACCACTTAAAAATGTAGTTCCTTAAGTACTATTTCATTTGAATGAAAGACTTTTGAATACATGTAATTCTTTATAACCACCAAGGTTTTAATGTTTTCATGACTGTAAAATGGGTGTTGACATGGGTGTCTATGTCCGAGTTATTATAGTTTTGTATTTAGTTTTGATTCATATTTTGAATTAGCTTTTATTTTTAGCTTTTTAGTTTTAACGTTAATTTTAGTCCAATTTTTATTTGCTTTTTTGATTTTATCATTTATTTTTTAATGTTGCTATATAAGATTAATTTATTGTTGTTTTAGTTTTTGCTTATTATTATAAATTTAGTTTATTTTTAAGGACACATTAATTTTTCGTTAGTAATTAGTATTTCCAATCATTTTTGGGCCAATATTTGATTTGATTTTGATCAACAGAAACATTTTCAAAGTTAAAATTTTAGTTAACTAAAACAACCTTGGTCTGTATTCTGTTAGCAGTGGAACACCATTCGTAGTTTTCAAGAATTCCCCGTCACAGTTCTTGACTCTACAGTATAAGGGAAAGCACAGGAATATAAAGAGATTCCTCTTAACCTCTGCTGGATTAGTCCTCATGCCTGCTTTAGCAAGGCTAAAAGGGAAACGTCCCAAGATATCCAGTCAGTATGGGCTACCCTCACCCTGCCTCAAAGATCCACTTACAGATCGACTTAAGCCCAACTTTAGACATTGAGCTGGTCTCGACTTGCTAAAGGGCTTCATATGCTCCTAAAGAAGTGGTCTTCCAAACCTGCTCTTACCATTCACGTCTGGGATTTCAGAATTAGCATTAGGTGTAGTGTGTTTGTGTGTATACGGCTGCCATTCTCTACTGTAGCTTTTGATCCCTAAAGGCATGCTGTTGGCAGGTCAAACCTCGGAGACGGAGTCACAGAGTATGTGTCTGAAGGATGACTGCGGTCTTGTTGCGTCTCCGCTGTGTTGACTCAAGACGGTCGTTGACATTCCCCCATGTTTAGCTTGGCTTTCGTCAGTTCTCTCTTCAAACGCATGCCAACAACTGCTAAAACACACACAATAGCGCAGGACGCCAACAGGTGAGTCCCTATTAAGCCAGTTAGACAGTTGGAAGAGACTTCACGTATGCGCTCTCCCAGCCCCTCGGCTCATAACGCTGTCACTCACATTTAGAGCGCGCACATGCTGTACTCTATAACAATGTTTAGTCTTCGCCGTACGTTCCAACGCACGTTCCGGAGTCTCCGTGCTGTCTCTGCCTGCTGTTGTGGCGGCTGGATGGATGTGACTCGTTGTTTTGTAGCTAATGTGTATTTCAGGTGTTGTGGCACTGATGTGACAGGAGAAACGGGGTTTATGGATTTCCAGCGCCAGAGGAGGGGGCAACCCGAACAGCTGCGCCGGGGCATTTGTTCATATATATCTCATCATTACCTCCCCAATCACAATCCCCCAAACCATTAATCAGATCCCAGTCAAGCAGGCCAGAGGAGAATGTCGCTCTTTTACGCTATTTCTCTCTTTTCTAACAATGTGGATGTCTGCCCACAGACGCCATGTTGTGAAATTTCACGCCTGTAGTGTCACTCTTTGCGGAGGAGAAGTAAACGGGGAAACAAAAGTGACGCGTCATGGTGGGTGAGAACGTAATCAGCTAAAATGCCATTGTAGCTGGGAAGTGATTCGTGTGTTTTTTTTTTTTTTTTTACCAGCAGACCAGGTGCATTCTACACCTGCGTTGTTCTGCGTGTGCGTATGCCTTCCACCTCTCTTAATTGGAGTGTGCTACCCTCGCTAATGAATATTCTCTCCTGTGTGGGTGGGAGAGGAGAGACTCATTTGGGAATTGGTACAGTCCCACTACACTGCCTCCCCAAGAGAGTTCCTCCTCAGACGCCCACTCAATCCTCATTGACCACATTATCGCGTGATGCTATCAATTTTCCTGAGCTATTTCGAATGATTAGTTGTTAGAGTCGCAATCTGAACGTGCGAACGTTCATTATCGTTGATTTAAATGCGCTTTCCGCAAGCGGCTGTAAACCGTCATAATAAAAGGCAGAAGATAAATTGTTTGTGTAAGGAAAGTTTCGTGGATTTGCGATGGTGATGGGGCCAGGGGGAATTGTGGGAGACCAATTCCTGAGTTTAACTCTGTGACAGACCACATGAAAGTCTCGGGATAATTTGTCTGGACTTCCCTCTTTGTTTAGGGTACGGCGTGGGGATTTTGCATCGAGTGGGATGTTGGTAATGTTATGCAGAGAGAGCTGGGGTTGGTACAGGAGGAGTTTCAACATTTGGTCTTAAAGTGAAGTGCACAGATCTGCATGTGCAGGGTGGTCCATCTAATCCCTTCTTACCAAGTGTCTTTTACCTGACCCTGAAGTGCCCTGTCAGAACATGTTGCGTGTGTGTGTATGGCCATGTTCGTTTAGCCAGTGTTTGGTCTTTGGGCTATTTTTGACAAAAGACATATTAGCGGTTGGGGATGTATTAACATCCGGCAATTGTTATTAAACCACTGCCAACAGAGACATAATGTTTTGTTTGTGCTCATTAGGTGGCTGCTTAAAAACAGTTTGCTCCTCAGGACTGTCATGCGGGGGTTACTTATTTATGTGAACAAATATAGCTCTATTGTATAGTAAAAAAAACTAAATACACAGAACTTAGAAAAAAATAAAACAAATGTAGGTAAACTAAAAATTAAATGGCCCTAATTTATCCATTTGTATGTAACGTCATTTGTCAGTTACCTGCCTATTCATGTGATGATCTGCACTTGCATATTTTTTAAATGATGACAACAGACGTTTTATACTTGAGCTACAACTGTTTGGCCTCTGTAGCACCAGTGCTATGTGCAAAAAAAGTACATCCGTGCCTTTGTTCTATAGCAATCATGGCGAGTATTAACAAATTTAGGTGGCTGTAGTGGACACTAGGTAAAACACTTATAAGCAAACTTGACCAATCAGGATCCGAAATAAAAACAATTATATTTTCACTTCAAATTAAATATCTTGTTTTTATCTTCAGACAAGTAATATTTGTACTCGGACAAGTGAATGACAAATTTACTTGTCCGAAGGACAACCACATGACAATGCTTAATGTCAAGACCTGGAAATGCAAAAATAATATACATAACTATGTCTTCAGAGGTGTATAAAGACCTTACATAATGAAGCGTTATGTTTTTATTACCTTAGAATGAGCTAGTCCTATCTATATACACCTCAGGGCCCCTTACGTGAAATTTGCCATGCTGTTTCTACAGTAACCCTAAACGGACAAACTGGTTTCAGAAACATACGTTATCACCTTCGGCAAAGAAGCGAAAACATGACAACGTGTTTGTCCTATGTCAGTTGCCGTAGTGCTTCGAAAGGGAGGGGTAGTGAGCCATTTTTTTCACATTGTTGTTTGGTTTCCATTATCGTTTAAAATATCTTCCTTTCTGTTCTGCAGAAGAAAGAAAGGTCATACAGGTTTGGAATGACATGAAGTTGAGTAAATGATGACAGAATTTTCGATTTTGGGTGAATTATCCCTTTAATTTTGACCAAAGTTAGAGTGAAAGTTTATGATGTGAACACACTTAGTTTGAACAACTTTCTTTCAAATAAATTCTTCTGTAATGTGTCTAAGGTCTAGACATCACCGTCATATAATGTGTCACTTCCTGTTCTCATTGTACCCTGCCAGCACCATTCCCACTCTCTCCCGCCACACTTCCTGTCAGCGAGATGAGCCTTTGACCCCATCTGTCCCTTACAGTGTTTTCCTCAAGAACTTTTGCAGATGTTAAAAATAGCTACAGTTTTGTGTATTTATCTCTGTGTATCCTATGGGTGTTGTAGTTTGATAATGAAAAATGATCAAAGCATCTTGTTCACAAAGTTTGACGAAGATATTTTTTTCGAAAAGTTTGGCTTTTTCTGTGCTACAATGCTAACGTTTTTAGAGTGTTACCCTCGAGCCAGTTTTACTGCGGCGCTTTGGATAACATAACTAGGCTTTTTCACTCTCTGTGTGTGTAATTCCATCTGCTTGTTGTATAAGACTGTAGCCAGACACAGCAGTAGGCTCGCCTTGCATTAGCCAAAGCCTCATGGTGCTCTTTCTTGGTCCCTTGCTGTAAAGGCCTGTAAAAACAAAACAAAAGCAAACAAACAAAAAAGACAAAAGACGCTGGCCTAGTGATCCTGCTGTGGCTTTTTGGAGGGATTTTTAGAGCGGCTTCTTCCTTTCTTTTATCTGCAAGATTATAGATCACCTTTTGAATTGTTAAGGCAGATTCGCTTGAGATTGGAGTTGATCTCAAATGGGTTTCAGTGTATTTGCCAAGAAGAGAGCTGCCATTAGGGTGACTATTCTGATTGAAAAATTTGCGGAAATGTGTGATTTGCAGAGTCTGTGCTGTGGATGGGTGGTATTTGCAAAACGTTATGTCACAATATGTTATTTTATATCATTATAGGATTAGTAGTATCTCTGACATTTAATTCTGATGAGTCATATTTAAAGCCATTGTGAAGTAACTTGTGTTATATAACAAACTGTCTGACAAATGTACTCTTAGCTTCACAAAGCCATAGAAGAACCATTTTTGTCTGATTGGTTCTATAAAGAAACATTAACATCTAAAGAAGCTTTTTGTTCCTGTAGATAAAAGAATGAAAGGGTAATTCTAAGAACCTTCTAGCGCTGTTAAACGATTAATTGTGATTAATTGCATCCAGAAATAGTTTGTGTTTACTGTCACTGTGCATATTAATTTTGTATTTATAAACATATACACAATACATGCATTCTTTAAACGGGTTTACAGGGGGGCGCGACCATGAAAAGGTTGAGAAGTTTAGAACCACTGCTATAAATGATACGGCAAAATCTCTATTTGTTGACACATTGAACTTTCACTTTGCTCAGCCATATATTTACAAATCAAATAGCGAAGGTTCACGCTTTTAATTGTGATCCTTTGTCATCCATCAATCATCTTGCATCCTGTATCTCAAATTTGCTGGTAAACAACTTGAATGTTTGTGCAAATGGCTGGAAACCACAGAATTAGTGAACTGCCTTTCGGGCTTTTATTTTTACGCTCTTAAACTCTGGTCGTACGCCGTGTTCCTCATTAGCTTTTAGGGGTGTTATGCAGTGCTTAACAAGCTATTTGTTTATGTAGCTCCAGCAGGTGTGTCTCTGGGCTCGCAAGCCGCCATGGCAAGATTGGCTCGTGTGACTGTAATTACTAATTTAGGGAAAGTGCGGCGAAAACAAACAGCGACGGCAGAGGAGGAAAACGTCGGTTGATTGAGGTGGGGGAGAGAGAGAAGACGGCTCTCTCTCTCCAGCTGCTTTCAGCACAGGTAATTCCTTTCAAAGCCATCGAATCAGCTCAGACGATTGAATTTCAATGTGCCTGGTAACAACACCCTCTCTCTGTGCACTCAGCTGATTGGCGAGCCACCGCTTTTTCTCTCAAGAGCTTGACGTTATTGCCTATACACGTGTCGTTTTCTTCCTCCCGCCGTATTTTAGATTTAAGAAGTCGCTCTGTAAATGCAAAGCATTAATCGTGTTTTTTAATGCGCGGTCGCAGCTTCACCTTGCCAAGCAGTTCTGCACTCTGACTGACAGACATCGTTATTCGTATCAGCTGGTTTTCCAGGCTTCTCCTGGCTGAAATGTGTTTAGATTTGCATTAGTGGAGCTGTTGACAGTAACCTTTTGAGATTGCCGGCGTCCGTGTGCAGCCCACGTCTATCGGTGGGTGTGAGATCCTTTATTGGTCTTTACGTTTGTGCTTGCGTGTTCCACGGGGTGTTCTGCATTATATGTGGAAGATGGCTGATTTTTATCACACCCTCTGCTTCCTTTATTAGAATGCAAAGCGTCGGCCAAATTTTACACCTCTTTCAGGCGGCTATCTCATGTTTATGCAGAAGCGGTCAGGAGCGATAAAGCTTTTCAGCGCTGGCACTGACTCGAACACTTCAGAGCCTGAATTTGTGCCGCGTCTTTTAACATGACCCACGTTACGTGGTCAAATGTATGAAAACCTCCACTGAGGAGTGTGAAGAGCAGGCTTTTTATGCCGTTTTATGTTTATGTCTAAAACGGTGTTCTGTTTATTTTATTTGAAACAGGATTTTTGAGAGAATGCTTTGTCATGGTGTTGTATTATTTTTTGGCAAACCTGATGTTCCAATAGAATTGTTTCATGTATGATCAATAGTTACGCTGGGTTCACACTCTCTTCACGCGCTTTATTACTCGCGGGAAAAGTTTGTTAAACATCGCGCAACAGGGAGTGTTTGCACTTGTCCGGACACGTCAAACAGTAGGTGTCACTGAGTGCGTTTACATGCACAAAATAAACGCATATCTATTGAAAATCAGCTTAAAAAGAAACCTGTTTTCACGTGTTTACATGCATAGTAATAAACCGCCTGTGCATAAAACCGCGTTTACATGGAAGTTTGAGACTTGCCGGGTTTCTCGTGTGCCGTGACGTCCTTTCTTAAAAGTCTAGTGTATAAAAATTAGCGGCATCTAGCGATGAGGTAGCGAATTGCAACTAATGGCTCATTCCACCCCTCCCTTTCGAAGCACTACGGTGGCTGACTCGGAACAAAGATGTAGCCACGTTTTCGCTTCACTTTGCTGAAGGAGATGCTTTGTCTTGCTCAGGAAACATCTGGGTATTCTACGATAGTCCTCAGCCAGCGGATCTTAATACAGTAGTGTGCAGATATCCTTCACTGTTGTGTGAAACAATGCTAGCTCATTACCACACACACTCACCTCTTTTACTGTTTCCTCTGAGGATCAGAAGCATGCAGGAGGATGTTACTGACAAGGTGTTGGCAAGCAATCTCACTTTCAAGCCTTTTTACATTCCTGTTACACTTATAGTACGTACCCCATACTTTTATCTCTCTTTTTAAGGATCTTTCCTCTCAGTATTAGCAGTCAGCATGTTATTTGCTTTATTATTTGTTCATAGTTAGTAGGTACTAGCTGTTACTGCTACTGCTACTGCTAACATGAACTAGACGACTATCTTGTTGACTTTGTCCAATGACACACTATGGGTTTGCTAATATTAACCCAAATCATTTATAAAGCACATTTCTTTAACTGCAGTCCCAGGTACCCAGGTAAAAGATAATGATCTCAGAACTTTGACCAATGTTCTCTCAAGTTTCTATTAAATTCATGCCAAAACTTTTTTGCAATAGCGTTAAAAGAGCGTTTTATCAACCTTTGAGAAATGATATGAAAACATTGGTATAAAAAAGTTATGTGAGGAACAGTTAAGAATATAACATCCACCTAATAATTCAAGACTTTTTCGAAAGCTCAGTACTGAAACATAAGTGGATTCCTACTATTAGTAGCAGACCTATTTGTTAGGCCTTAGTGTCGGTGTGCAAAGCTGCAGTTCGTTCCTCAGCACGAACGCACAGTCCCCTCAGCTACGATGACTGAACGGTGAGTCAAATAAGATGATGAGAGCGTCTCTAATTGGCATCCAGGGTGGGATCTGATCTTCCGCACGGTGCCCTGCAGTCAGCACATCAGAAGAGAATTTTTGACGTGCTATGTGCACAGGTTTTTAAATAAATGCTTTCCATTTTGAAGTCACAGTGAGAATTCGCTTTTAAACCCCCTCCCCTGAAAATGCAGAGGTCACTGTCAGTTTGCTTCCCTGCTTACTGTATGCTGTAATTTGTTCTTGAGGCTGCAGAATACCTCATCAAGCATGTTCACGTTTGGTGTTCTTAGCGTTCAACCTAAAGCCTGTTCGTGCCAGGAGTCTGTTAGATTCGACTGCTGTTCCCACAACATCTGCAGTGTTTTTTCCTGAAAGATCTTTTGTCTAAACCTCGATGCTTATCTTGCAATTACTTAATGGCGTGTTCTAGAGCTGTGATCATGCGTTAGTGACCATGCAAGGAAAGAGGGGGGTTTTGAGGGTTAAAAACCTATTGTCTCAAATGACAAAGAGCAGGATTAGAAAGCAACACTGGTGACTGTTTGAGCTCTTTTACACAGCGCCAGTAAATTCAGCTCTCCTGATCCGGGGTTTAATCCCTCTTCTCCAGGGCTAGCAGGCTCGCTGGGAAGCAGCAAGGCTCCTACGGTTTCTCCACAGAGAAGAAAAATTCTGTCATCATTAGCTTTTCTCATCCCTCCTCCCTCTACCATGAAGTTAGTCAGGCCCGGACTGCTCTTTTCCAGGGCGACCACCATTTCCACATGCATTAGCCTCTGCAGCCGCTGGGCCACGTCCTAATACCTCCATTTTAGGAAAAGCTCTAATCCTCATCTGAAAAGAAGCAGAGGTTGGATTTGTAGATAGGTAGGCCCGGGAGGAAGAACTTTCCGAACTGTAATATTTGTGCTCGAGATTTGCTGCTCGCTTGAAATAGATCTTAATATGTTTTATCTGGTGTGAGGGAGGATGTCTGCAGTGTTCGGTTGACAAATTGACTCAAGTAACATCAGATTTACTTGACCAAACTCTTCTGGACTATACAACTTTTGGGTTTCTCTGGGGTGAATTCAACTCGCAAACGGCTCAACTTGAAATCAAACAGGGTGACGAAGCAAGGTTATTAGTCAAAGTGCATTCAAATGGGATTTATTTGCTTACTTGCTTTTACAATTCATCATGGTCCATTGTTTTTTGTTCATTTGGTTCAGATGCTGCATTTTAGCTTCCAAGAGTTCTCTTTTCCTGATGTGTTCTTTCAATTCCGCTAGATGTTTTTTGTCTTAAAACCCTCAGGCAAGAAGTGTGGATAACATGCTGATGGAGCTCGGCACCTTGTGTCTGTAGAGTTATACTCTTATCATTCAGTCAGAGAAGATGAGGTGCATTGCGGAACCTGGCCTTTGTTGAACCCACCTTTTTGGTCCAACTGTTGCAAACATTCCACCCGGCAAGTTGGGCACCAAGTTAGTTGAGATTTATTTTATCTGCGAACTCTGCCTCATTACCTTGTAGAAATAAAAACATCTGAGATCGCTTTAAAGTTCATCCAGAGATATGTGCAATAGCATGCAATCATTTAAGGGTCCAGTGTGTAGTTTTTAGGAGGATCTATTGACAGAATTGCAATATAATATACTGTACAGAACTATTGTCTTCAGAGGTGTATAAAGACTTTACATAATGAAGCGTTATGTTTTTATTACCTTAGAATGAGCTATTTCTATCTACACACGCGCGGGTCCCCTTGCATGGAATTCACCATTTTGTTTCTACAGTAGCCCTACACGGACAAACTGTCCTACAGAGAGTGTTTCGTAAATTTGTTATCTCCTTCGGCAAAGTAGCGAAATGCAACATCTTTGTCCAGTGAGAGAGGCTGTAGTGCTTCGAAAAGTGGAGTGCAATTTGCTACCTCACCGCTAGATGTCGCAAAATTTCAAACACTGGACCTTTAATTGTATTCTTAAACATAACTGCATTAAGCATTGTATTGACATAGTTTATTGAAAATGTAGTTTTCCAATTGGATTGTAATTTTCCGACAATAAAATGTCAAAGAGGCTTGTTGCTTCACTAAACACTTATGACCGAGTCTCTGTTAAATGAAGACCAGCCATGCTTTCAGAGGGATGTGTAGATGTTCTATCTAGGCTATTAGGGCAAAAGCCAAAGAAAATGTCCTTCTTGACCATTTAGCGTCAGTTTAAAGCACTCACTCTTCCTGTGGACAGCCATTTTGCTCTTACGTTAAAGAGCTTACGAGCCGCTCTCATTGCTTTACAATAGGCTTGCTTCATTATCTAATGCTCAAGATGGGGTTGTAAGTCTTCATATCCAAAGCTCATTGCAGTCAAGCACTACACCTCAGTGTAGAATTGAGTTATGGAATATCTTGAAATGCCCATTCACTCTATTTGAAAGCCAGGTCCGTATAAGCTACTCTTTTATTATTTCCTGCATGTTGACACACATTATGCAAGTAATTACGACACGGCATGGGCCTTTTTAAAAGGTCTGGGTTGATTTAGTAGTGAATGCTGATATCGACTTAAACTTTCATCATAAACATTCATCACACAGATTGTTACGGCCGTGTTCGCGTCGGGAACCTAGCCTTTCTGTTGTGGCAATATCAAGCTGAGAGCACTTTTTGTTTCTGAAAGGAATGGCACACTGCCTGGTGCGAGTGAAAAGAGGCAGTTTATGTAACATAGCCATTCGGGAGATAAGAAAGCAACGCATGTAGGTGGTGCTGCAGTGTATCCTTCTGAGTCAGACAAAAATGCTTTTCATATTAACCATTTATATTTTGTCATGTCATATCAGCTCACATCACTGTAACATGGGAATGACATAACATGTCTCGATAGTGCCTTGTATATTTTTACAGCCATTTCTCACTTTAATTTGGTCATGCTTTAGCGTTTTCTGTGTGATGTCTGGACAGTTCACAAATATAAAAATAGTCTGATGTAAAATCGAGTCAATGCAGAATCCTAACACCTGCTTGGTTGCTCCTGGATGGGAAATTCAATTTGTTGTTAGCGTATTACTGTTGCACGGTCGAGCAGGTTTGCATTCAATGCTAATTTTGGATCAGTTTGGCCATTTTTCTTGTGTTTTATTTAGGGGAAGATTGTTTTGGAACTGCATACAAATGCAGCTTTTATTCGGAGTATTTAAATAAGCTGATGAAGGGAAGCGAAATGAAGAGGGGTCATGTGACCTACAAATAATGCATGCAAATCAGAGATACAATGCAAATAAGAGAGAGCTTTGTGTCATGTGTTTGCTTAGTATTCTCTCACTGATCTATAAACCTGCAGTCTATTGTGTTGTGTGTAGAGTGCAGTTAATGGAGAGTAGACTTTGGTTTTCACTTCAGTTTTGCCGGCTTCATTGTTTTTTCAAGTACATTAGCACTGGTAAAATGGCTGGAAGAGAAGACAGCTTGACAGAGCTAATGTTGCAGTGAGACGCAATCACTGCTGTTGCAGACGAATCCTCGTCTTGTTAATTAAACAGAAGCTTGCTTTTATTTGTCACCCAAAGACTTTGGAACTTTTCTGTGTAAGAATGTTTGTTGTTTTATGCATTTATTATAAATGATGTTATTTTTAGCCAGTAGCTTAACATTGTTATTTTTGGTTTTACATTTCTGCATAGCAACTTTAAAGTAAAGAGAGACTGTAGAGACATTAGGAAATACAGGAAGTTAAAGGAACCGTTCACGCAAAAATGAAAAGTCTTCATTTACTCACCTTCAGGTTCTTCCAAATCTGTAAACATTTTTTTGTTCTGATGATTTGGAGGAATTATTGTAACCATACAGTTCTTGGTCACCATTGACTGACTTCTATTTCTAATTCTATAATTGCTTTATACATTTCTTTGTTCTGTTCAACACAAAATAATATATTTTGAAGAATGTAGGAAAGCAAACAGTTCTGGGGCACTTGTAATTGTTCCTACTATGGTAGTCAATGGTGGCCAAGAAGAAAAAGATATTTGGAAGAAGCATTCTTCCAAATATCTTTCTCGGAGTTCATCAGAACAAAGAAATGTATACAGATTTGAATTAACTCCAGGGTGAGTAAATGATGACAGAATTTTTATTTTGGGGTGAACTGTCCCTTTAAGAAATATGTTGAATACATAGAATACATGGTATTATTGCAAATTAATTAAAATATACTTTGCTGATATAAGTAACTGTGAAAGTAATTGTCTTTATGTTTATGTGAGACCGATGTTTTATGTTTTTCATATAATATATATTATTCGTACTAACTTTACAAGTACATTTATTTTAATCGGTTTCTGAATATAAAAATAACTGTACTGTCTACAACTAAAATTGACAACAATATCAGTTTTAATGTTCTAACTCATATCAAGTGTTTTTTTTAGATTGCTTTAAGTGTAAAAGATTTGTTTCTCCTACTATTTTGTGTCCTGTTGCCCAACATAGATATTTTTCAGTCCTTTATTCGCTATAGGAGCTATTTTCAGTTGTTTTTAGATCACAATCTATGCAGTCAAGCAACTAAATCCTTTATTTTATGCATACATTGTATTCAAAGTATTCTGATTTACACAAAACTAAGCATTACTACTTCGCTCCGGTGGTTCATTTATGCTAAGGTTAAATCAACTTAAATTCATTTTCATGGCTTTTGCATATTTTTTGTCATTTTACAGAGGACGATATGATGAGGTGTATTTTGCTTCAGAGTTGTCTGTTTCAGCACATATTGAATTCTGTGAAAAATCTAGATTGGGTCAATTCACTTATAACTGGTGCCGTCAATGAACATCAAATCTAGCGGTTAACTTGATCAGTAAGTATTAATCGACTGAATAATGAAGAATAGTGCTTATTTCTGTGTTTTAATGTCGCAATCATTCCAAATGTTAGCAGTGTACGTTCACTAATAGCAGAGTTATTTAAACCATTTAAGCTTGTAAAGTTTCATTTAAGGATATTAAACAGAGATAAAAACTGCGCTTTCACGGAGTTAAATGCAGGCTGCGTATTTCGCTGATGTAGCAACGTTTCTCCATTAGCTATGACGGACTGCCAGCTTACTGTGGGAGGTTTTCGTAGTGGCGGAGTCTTTTAGGAAATCATGGTTTCATGATGTTTAAATTAGACAGAAGATCTATTGTTCTGAAAATTAAATTGTGGTCTTTTGTTAACATTGTACATAATATTACAGCGCCTCACTGAAGGACAAATTGAAGACTAGCAGAAGGAGAAACTGAATTTATCTATAATACAAGAACACAAATTATATTTCATCTTATTGCAAAGATCCCCAGCAAAGCAGACTGTAATGGGTATAAAGACAGTGAAGGCGGTGTAATTTATACTGTAGCAGACAGGAAAGAGTAACCTGATTGTGTTTAATGGAGACGAAGCCAGAACGAGGTCATCGCTGACTCAACCGTGAGTGGGCTTCTGCTCCGCTGTCCTATGTCTCCGCATCTTTGCTCGCCAAACGCAGCATAGACGCAATTTTACAGTCGCTCCAGATGGTCAGGTCTATGTGCGCGCCAGCCACGGCTGTGTCCCGACACGCTGCCTATAAAACTCCCTGAAAAGCAGATGCTCTGCTTAAATGAGACTTCTGACATTAAAAGCAGTTTGCCCTTTCCTAAGAGGCCTTTCTTCTCCAGCTGTTTAGAGGATATTTCTCTCTTTAACAGCGGAGATCATAGATTACATTAGCACGGTGGCAGCAGTAAGATCCCTTGGCACAGAGTGGGGAAACGGGCGTCTCGCTGTATCGGACTCCATAAAACGCCCCGTTCTCCTAGCTGCGTTAAAAATCATCTGACAAATAAGGGTGTTTTGGGTTAGGTTGGTATTGCGAGGCGTAATCCGCACCCCCAGCGACTGGAATCCGGAGTAGGAAATATTGTTAGCCTTCCGAAAGTTTTTTTTTACTTTCATTTTGTCTAACCTATTTTTCAGAATGAGATGCAGAGAAAGCAAAGATCGAAAGATATCCAGTCTTCCCCTCCTTGATTTTCCTGCAGATTTCCATGCTGGCTGTCTAGACCGTTTGATGGTAACATATCCCTTCTGTCTGGCCAGCGGTGACATATCATATATTTGCAGGAGACAATCCCCTTATTTATATATGAGTTAAAAATGCCTCAGGGACCCGATTGGAGATTGCATATCTGCAACCTGAGTGCTTGCCAAGATTGACAGAGGCCTGTTACTCGATTCAAACATGATTAAGCCCAATTGAAGAATGAATGGGTCCCACTCAGTAAAGAGATGGAGGGAGGACTGAAATTCTCAGGGAGCGCGGCGACGTTGGGTTTCCTTTAAACAGGCCCTAGAAGCAAAGGGAGCTCGGCTGTAGGGAGAGGCATTCGTACTCCTGCGGGAACATTTGTCCAGTTGAGTAAAAGACTGTGCCTTTATTCCTGCGTGGATAAAATAGTGTGCTGACATTTGATCCTGTCACTCAGGGCTCGACTTAAACCGCTCTCCTTTCACGCCGGCCGTCACATCTGCGTCTGCCCCTGGTCGCCCAAAGGGCTCGCATGACTGCGGGAGCACAGGTGGCCGCAGGGGGGTCCCTGACTCCCTGTATTTCGAGGGGCGATCTGTTTCACTTAAGCGTGAAGAGCTTGTGGAGGTTAAACCAAGAGTCAGGTTTCATGAGCTTTGCTTGCCGCAGGCTTATTGTAGGTACATATCTGCATCTGATTTTTCTTTTTTAGTTTTAGCAAAACTGTAACCGCTGTAACCACAGATCTAATGGAGGGGATGTTTTAATGGGTTGCGTTTTACAAAAACATCAAGCTAAACGGAAAGCCAAGTGCTTTAGTCAGCGGTCTTGCATTAGGGCGGACCGCAAAGTCCTCTTTCTTTTGTCTGCTCTAATTAATTATGGAAGTGCACTATAAACCACATCCCGTCCCGCTTACCTCTGCCTGCTTTTTGACCCTTTATCTAATCATGTGATTCCAACAGCCAATCAGCAACAGGCAGCCACCTGTGGACTTCCAGACCACAGCGGCCATTGTGAGGGGAGGTTGATGATTGGACGAGCGCATTGAACAATACCTTAGGGTTTTGCCTGTCATCCTGACAAGAACCTTCGGAGAGCCCAGACAGTTTTCTTCCTCAGGCCTGGCGCTGGCTGATAGGACTTCACATGAAAGTGTGTTAGGAGATTTGAGGAAGAGAGGCTGTCAGGGAGTTCAAGACATCGGCTGGATCTTTATACAGTCTGATGGATCCACCTCGAGTACAAACAGGGTGTGCTGCCTTCTCCAGTGCTTTAGATATCTGTAAACCGTTCCGTGTTGAATTCCTTGCTGCGTGTGGTATGCCCACATTACAGGAAGACAGAAATCCAGATGAAAGTTGAGGAGATAAGAAGGCTACATTTTCTGCGTTAACAGTGTCTAAGTTGATCTAAATGTTTTTTCTGTTTTTGTTTGGGTGCGGGTGGGTGGGTGGGTTTAAGGAAACCCTGCTTTAAGATCTTATCTGTGGAAGAGGGTGAAATGTTTACTTTCAGATAAAAGGGATAGTGCAACCAGAAATGCTTTTCTGTAGTTATTTATTCACCCTTATGTCATTCCAAACCTGTTTTTTGCAGAACATGGAGAGAAAAGATACAGAAAAGATATTTTGAAGGCATGGTAACTGAACAACATTGGCCCCCATTGACTTCCATTGTATGTACACAAAACACAGAGACATTTCTCAAAATATTTTCTGACTACCATAGTAGGAAAAATTACAATTGTAGTCAAAAGTGTCACAGAACTGTTTGCTTTCCTCCATTCCTCAAAATATCATCTTTTGTGTTCAACAGAACAAAGTCATTTATAAAGTCAATGGTGGCCAAGAACTGTTTGGTTATAAGCATTCTTCCAAATATCTTTTTCTGTGTTCATACAGATCTGGAACAACTTGAGGGTGAGTAAATGATGACAGAATTTTTATTAGAATTTATTTTATAAGAAAAATGCTGGTTGTGCTAAATAGAGTATCTTCACAGTATTACTTATGATTACCTGTGGCGGCTCTTGCTCATTTCATGTGGCCTGTCATCTTCTCCACGACTGAGCAAAGCACCCATGTGTGCTTTAAAGAAAATGACAGCGTTGAAGAGTCTTAATATTATCCAAGTGCATCAGTGTGGCAGAATTCATCCGAGATGCCAATGAGACACTTTTGTGACTTTAACTGCAGCCGTGCCTCGTGATGGATGTGAAGAGCGAGAGCGCCACTGCATCCTCAGTAATTAGAACGTCCATTAATGATCACAAAATCCCACTCCTTTGAAGTCCTCCTCTAATCTTACCAGTGTCACATTCTTTTAGTCTGCTCAGGGAGAAATATCATAAAGAGCTTAATCAGATGCCAAATCCCAATTTAGCAGCGGTGCTTCTATTATATCAAGCTGCAGGCTCTCGCTGGGACTTTTCAATTGAATATTGAGATTTGTGGGACGGAACCTCGGATTTTAAGCGGCTTGAGGTGTAACAGACAGTTTACAGTCGGATAGGACTTTGCTACAGAGGTTGGGAGAAAAAGATAAATGCTTGTATGAAAGCATTTCACACAGGCGGTTTGTTTTAGCACTTACATGGTTAGATGACACTTTTATTGAATAGGTCCTTACTTGTAGTGTATTTAGTGTGCCAAAAGAATGTAGATATTTTATTGAATAGACCCTCACTTTCAGTGTATTGATTCTGTCTGGGCTGTAGAGATGGCACAATATTGTGGAAACAGGAGGAGGACATGATTCAAACATGTGTGTTTGGTATGAGCACCATTGTGTCTGGAACACATGCAGGAATTACTAGGCCACTGCTCCACTTGCATCCGTTTTCCAGCTGTTTTGGTGCTGTCGTTTAATTTTCTAATGGAGTTTTAGTCGAATTTAAAGGATTTCTAGCAGTTCTGCTTTAAGAGCAGATTTATTTTGAAGGACATTTACACTGACAACAGTTTGCAACCAAGTCATTTATTTTAAATAGGAGTTAATTATTTGAACTGACCTGTCAAGCTATTTACTGTGATTCTACTGTACATTGTTTTGTATTCTTTTTATTAAAGAAAAATCACTGTCATTTTATTCAAAACCCGTAGGCTTATGAAACGTTCTTCTGTGAAACATAAAAGAAGATATTTTGAGAAATGTCTCTGTGATTTTGTTTCCATACAATAGATGTCAATGGGGCCAGTGTTGTTTGGTTACCAACATTCTTCAAAATATCTTCTTTTGTGTTCTGCAGAAGAATTAAAGCCATACAGGTTTAAAATGACACGAGGAATGATGAAAGAATGATTTTTGGGTGAACTGTCCCTTTAAAAGACAAGCCAGGTTTTAAGTCAATAAATTATCTTATTCAGTCTTGTTGCGTCCTAAAATTCAATTCCATTTCTGTGGTATTTTAATCCGTAGACAGCAAAACAAAATGGTCAGAGCTTATAGGAAGCTGGTTGTGTTCTTAATGAGTTGCGCTTTAATCACACATGCATTCAGCCCATCTGTTGCTTCACTTTAATTTGCCCTCCGCCTTTTTGACTAAATTCATGCGACTTTGTATTAACCACCAAGTGTGGACACAAACAAAGGTGAGGAGTCATCTAGCAGGTGACAGGTGCACCGTCGGGCTCTGACGTGTCCGAGTTTACCTCCTGGCAGGGAGTGTTTACGCCCCCCCGTTTCAAAACCCCCCTAATTAATCACCCGGGCTCATGGGATCATGGGGCTTTTTTCAGAATGGAATCTTTCAAAATGTGTTTTGTTTACCTGCGTCTGGTTAAGGAAAGGTAGATCAAACAAGACAGCAAGCAAGCAGCCAGGGGTTTGAGAACAGGGGGCTTGTCTCGGCACGTCCAAACTGATTGGTCACTGACAGAAGAGCCAAGTCGAGTTAAGCGGGCGTTGAAAAGAATGACGTGAAATTCAATGCATTTCAAATGGAGTGTCCTTGAGATGCAAGGTCGTGGAGGTATCTTGCTTACCAGTGGAATGAGATGATTCTTGTCAGGTGGCCTAATTACACAGTTTTACTGAGTTGTGGTGTCGCCGGGTCTTGTTCTCAGTCTTGCCATTCACATCTATCAGGGTCTGCTAGAAATGTGTTACTCCTCATTTCTCTAGCTGGTGAAGGTCATCCGCTTTCATGTGCTTTTCATAAGATTTTAATTTTCTGTCAGCTCGATGTCTCTATTAGAATTTTAACTAAGGTGTGATCTAGGTATTGAGGTTTATTTACAGAAACTCTGCAACCAATCAATGTTAGGGCACTCAAATTTGGTCCGGTTCCTGGAAATGATTTAAGAGTATTCCTGTGTGTATACCTGTTTCAGTTGAGTGTAACCGTTATAATGGTGCATTATGGGAAAATATGATGGCAGTGCTAACAGCAAACTGTTTTTTTTTACACAAACTCTGGTTTACGTTTCTTATTACTATGATTTGTATTGAAAATCTATTTGGGACACTATCAGTTGGGAATGCAGTAGATTTGACATAATATTGATTTTTTTCATTTTTCCATTCTCGGTAACGATATTACTGTGATATCTTGTTTTTTAATGAGTCAAAGTCATTTTTTATTTTGTGTATTTTTTACTTTTTGGGCAATGAATCAATCTCAAGAGTGCAAGGTGGCTGAGAGAGGTTATTAATATCAACATTCACTTAGATGTTTAGCTGAGTTTAGCGGCTTGAGTCGAGCGAGAAGCATCAGGATTCGTTCTTCCTGGAGAGCGGGAAAGATTTGTGAATCTTGAGTCTTGCTTAATCTCACGGACATTCAAGCTCATTATCACTTATTCTGTAATAACAATTTACCGTGTCCTGTTAGTGGCTTCTGAAAAACGAATTTCGCCAGATGCCACTTCAGCGTGATGCAAAGCAATAGTTGTATTTTGGCCTCCAATGGAGATGTGGAGTACTGAGAGGTATAAACGCTCATGAGACGTAAGCCAATTATCCACACTGTGGGAATTCCACTGCCGAACGCATACCAGCGTTTATGTAACGCACTTATGTACGCTCGAACCCTCTCTGAGCTAATATTTCGCTTCTTTTATCGAAGAAGGGGGTCTTAAAAAGATTGCATCAGACACTAGATCTAGGCTGTCAAGCAGAGATAAACAGCATGTTCAGATGTACTGAAGCAAAGAGTGTGAGTGTGTATATAAGATGTGGGGCGGATATAAATCTACCATGATGTGTGATGTGTATTACTGTCTCGTATGTATTTGAAACGCCTGACATGAAATAATGTCTATTTTTCAGAATATTATCTTTATAATATAGCAGCAAGATGAATATAGCTGTAAATGAAAATTCTGTCATCATTTACTCACTCTGTCATCCGCAGAACACAAAAGAAGATGTTGTAAAGAATGTTGTTAACTGGCACCCATTTACTTGCATTGGTTCTGTGTCCACACAATAGAAATGAATGGGTGCCGGCGCTGTTCGGTTACCAACATTCTTCAAAATATCTTCTTTTGCGTTCTGCGGAAGAAAGCTAGTCACACAGGTTTAAAGTGACAGGAGGGTGAGTAAATGATAACAGAATTTTCATTTTTGGGTGAACTAACACTTTACGATTGAAGGGTGACTGTTTTTTTATAAAAGTTGTACATTTTTGTATGATTGGTGAGGACTTTCAGGCATCTACCTCCAGTCCTTGTGCTCCCATTTGGATGCCATTGAAATTCAAATTGAAGCTTATGCAAATCTCTGTGGTTAATATTCAGGTTGATTGCCTTTTACTTGGCCTTCAACTTTCCCTTTGCCACTATCGAAGACATAACATGCATCCCTCAAATACCTTCTTAACTACAGTCTACACCAAACCTGCAGATTGTTTTTAAGTGGTTACTGGAAAATAGCCCTCTGAACTAAAAACAGATCCATCCAAAGTATGCGTTATCAGAGTCATTTGGTGCTTGTGTTTAATGTGAGCTTCTTTTGATAAAACGTCATTTGGCCCAATCAAAACATCTCTGGAGATTTAAAGCAGTCATGGAATCTTTTGTTCCAGGTGCAAGAGCTGCTTCTGATTAATTCTTCATTGTAGTCCATCACCATATTTGTTTTTAACTTTAATCAGAGACATCTGCGCTTTTGTTTTCAATCCTAATTTTTTCCTGGACCCTGGTCATTATCTGCCTAATATGGTTACAATTACCCCTTGCTAGTTTGCCGCATGTAGTGTTATTTTGTGCTCATTAAAGATGTGAGCATCTGAAGAGTTGCACATTGGGTATGTAAGTTCTGGGAGGTTTCTGAATAGCGCACCATTAAAAGATGCAAAAATAGGCACTATTTTTTCCTATGATGGTTTTATGTTCAGGTAAATACGGCTATAAACGTTCAGTAGCAGTGATGCTCTGATATCTCCTCTATTTGTGTGTGGCCCTGGGCACTAATGATAGCATGCAGGTTTGGGTAATAACCTTGTTTATCTCCTCTTTATGGCTCACCGAGTAACAGTGGGCGCAGTCGGCGTGAGATTTTAATCCAAGCGTGACGCTTTTCCTTCTGAGGTGCAAAAACCGACCTTAGTTTTATATTCATGTAGCTGGAATACACAACCGATGCTTTGAACTGAATGCCGTAGTCTCACATACTTCAGTTGAAGCCTTTGATTTTTGTTGTTAAAGGGATAGTTAACCAAATTACAATTCTGTCATCATTTACTCACCCTCAGATTGTTTCAAACCTGTATAATTGTTCTGGTGAAAACAAAGGAAGATATTTGGAAGAATGTCAGTAACCAAACAGATCTCATCCCCCATTTTACTGCCATAGTAGGGAAAATAAATACTATGGGAGTCAATGGGGGATGAGATCTGTTTGGTTACTGACATTCTTCCAAATATCTTCCTTTGTGTTTAGCAGAACAAAGAAATCTCAAGCAAACCATGCTCATTTATTCTTCTGTTTCGCCTTTAACCTCGAACACACTGTTGTCTGAGTTGAATCTGATATTTTGGATGTTTTGAATAGGGCAGCAGAGATTTGTATTGTATTTAGCTTTTAGTAATCGGAAGGTATTATGCTGTATAGTTTACCCAAAAATGGTGTCCAAACTTCTCTTTGCCTTTTTCCACTCCATGGATTTTTACAATAACAAGCCCAGACGTTTTATCGTGTTCTGTTATGATAAATACTGCATCATATAAGATTATAAAAACACAAGGAATTTGACATACGTGAATATGGAGATTGTACTGTTAAATGTTATTCAATTTAACATCAGTTAAAGGTCCCGTGTATTCAATTTAGCGGCATCTAGTGGTGAGGTAGCGATGCAAGCAAAGATGTTGTCATGTTTTTGCTTTTTTGCTAGAGATTCTGTCTATACAAAACGCACTCTGTAGAGCACTTTGTCCGTTTAGGGCTACTGTAGAAACAATATGGTGAATTCCATGTAAGGGGACCCGCGGTGTATGTAGATAGAAATAGCTCATTCTAAGGAAATAAAAACAGAACACTTCATTATTTAAGGTCTTTGTACACTGTATGTTCTGCCTTACATAAACCTCCGTTTTTTTATTGTACTCTTTCTGCTCGTCCCACACATCTCAAAGGTCATGTTAATCAGACATATAGTCTATACCTAATGTTTAAATAATTTATCTTTGTAATACATCAGCGCTAGTTTTTTCCTGGTAAACAGGCCTGCTTGGTGCTGAACAAATTATTTTTTGATGAGTCTGTTCTCTCACAGTCCTGACCCATTTTTTGCCTCTTATATAAGACTTCTACATTGCCTCTCTTAGAATCAACTATAATGTTGTTTTAGTGATAGAAGTCATCCGGGCCAGACCAACAGAATGAGACTGTCTGGTTTTATATCCTGTTACTTTATTTTTTTTTACTTTCAAGAGATGAATCATAACACCTTGCACAATGTATCAGGCCATCTCAGCATTCATCTGTGCAAGCGTCATTATTTCTTGTCATTATTGTTTGTTATTCCTCTTTTTATGCTCATCACATCTATGGGGGGAGGACATTAGGAGGATAGAAGCGAGATTGTTAGATAGCAAATGTAACAAGTGAATGAAGTCATTGTGTTGAGAAGCTTGTGGAGGTACTAAAGATGACTCAAAAACGTGAATATGAATAATAGGATATGATAGGAAGAATGCTTGTAACCAAACAGTTCTTGGCCACCATTGGCTACCATAGTAGGAAAAATAATGACAGAATGTTTATTTTTGGGTGAACTGTCCCTTTAATGGACACTGCATTTTGTAGTTATGCAAAACTCAAAGTTTTGATGACATGCGTCCCAGATACGTTTGGAAACATCACAAGAAGGCACAATACGACTGTAATATGTTGGGCAGGCGGTGTTTGAATTTCTTTGTTTTAAAAAAGAACTTCATATAGCTCTGGCCTTTTGAGAAGAGTGAAAGCTGCTCTGTCATAAAAGCTCTCTCCCCTGTCCTTCAAAGGAAAACTCAAAGTTGAGAGTGGCATGAAAATTGTGCAGTTTGATGAATTATGTAGCCTAGTTTTCTCTTTCTGAGCTTTTGATGAGAAGAATATTTTTTTTTAAGCAGGCAAGTCGGGGCCATCCAGAATGCATCTGACACGTTTTTTTAGAATTTATGATCAAAATGAATCAAGGAGCATTCCGTGTAACTATTGTAGCTCCGTTCTCCACAGGTCCCACGGCACCGTCATGCATTCCTGATAATGCACTTCAGTGTTTTGCTGCAACGGTTTTTTATCTGCTAATTGTCCTCAACACACATGAACCGGTTGATGCAAAAAAAAAGGAGAGAAGATCTCCAAGTAAAGAGATTTCTGTTGAGACATACAGATGCTGCAGGGCATATATTTATTATTGTAGTTTAGAAGATGTGTTAAAAATTAGAAAAATCGTGAAACCAGGAAAAATGTGTTTTTTTCAGGGCCGGTTGATCGTTAGAAGTTTGAAGGTCAGGTTAGTATTGAGCTGCAGTTGTTTGGCCTGGTATCGGCAACAGCTGTGATTTATATTGTCTGTAGAGAAGGCTCGCTGTGATAGCAAGACAAATTCCCTGATGCCATGCCTTCTGTTGTCGCAGGTTGATTTTGTGTGTTTATTTCAGCTGTGTCTGTGGGCAAGCTGTGTCGAACATTTTATCCAGCAAACTGTATATGAATATAAATATCATAAAAAAATACTGATTGGTCAAATCAAATTTATCCAGGTAGCTGTGGGGTAAAGTGTGTCATATCAGAAAATTATATTACAAATGTTGAAAAAACGATACTAAAATATTTTTATTTTTTTTAATTTGTCAAATGTATGCTTTTCATTATATGAGTAGTCACAGTTTCCTAGTTTATAGATTAATTTTCTAGCATTTCTATCAATCGGTTTATTGCAGATGGGCCAATATCTATTTAAAAACGTAACATTTTTAACAATTGTAAGCATTTCATCTCATTTTGTCCTTCCTAAAGCATAAAATGTGGCACAGCTTACCCCACTCTCCTCTACCCCGGGGTCATCTTTAGATGTTTGTCTCCATTCCAGATGCATACCTGTCTATAAAACTGCTTCTTCCACCACATTCATCCTTCACCTGCCTCTGGATCTTTCATAACTTACTCGAGCTGGCCTTGGAAGCTATGATTGAAGATCTCTTGATCATCTTATTCCAGGGCATGTAGGGGATTAGAATCCCTCCTCGTACAGTTGCCCGGGATGCAGGGCTGTATTGATGTGTCTAGTGAACGGACCTCACTGATGTGCAGAGTGAGGAGCTTTGATCATGAGCAGTTTGCCACTGAGTGCTTTTGGGCTTTTCCACTCTTGACTGCTATATAAGTGTATATACGGAGAGAGAGAGAGCGATGAGATGAGAGATCTGTTCTGGTTCCCTACTCTCTGATTCAGCTTGTCCTGCTCCGGTGCTCGGCGGTTGCAGACGGGTTCCTCTGGGAGAGCTCGGTGCAATAAAGAACAAAAGAGCCGAGCAGAATTATCGCACTACTCTGCGCCTGGGCCAGGCAAAACCGCATGTATTTTTAATGTGCTGCAAAAAGAGAAATACACCCTGTCTCTCTCTCTCCCTCTCTCGCCCGTCCGTATTTCTCTCTGTTTCAGTCGTTAATAAAGAGTCTTATCATTACCCACAAGACTTGGTTCAATTTAATGCTGAGCTTTTCTGACATGAGATGGGTTCTCACTGATATTTTCAACCTTGAGTGATTTTGCAGAATGCTCTGGGAGTGTGTTGGTGTGTGTCTTTGTGTGTGTGTGTGTGGTAGTGTACAAGCCATTGCTTACTGTAATAATGACTTAACCCAAAATTTCGGGCTGACTGGCAGACCTAGTTAAGCCGTCTCATGAAGTGGAAAGGCAGACGTGTATGTGTGAGCTGGGGGTGGTTCACCTATCACTCCCATTTTCAGAATTTTGCCGGCTTGTTTTCACATGGCTGAACTGTTGAACTTTGGAATTTAGCTTTTGGCTTTGACATGAGGCTAACATAGGAACACTTAAAGATTATTGAAACCCCAATTTACTCTCTTTTCAGCCTTTTCTGCATCACGAAAGGCATATATTTTCTAACTAGATACTGGCATGTCAAGTATGTCTGGCTGCTAAATATAGTGTTTTCTTCCTTTTGACATGCCTATATTGTACTTGCTTGAATTTTGTGGAAAAATCTCTGGGAGAACTGATCTTACTTTTTGAACTTGGCATCATAAAAGCGAAGAGCTAAAAGAAAAATCTATCAAAAAAGAGAGTATAAAACTGACAAAAAAGTGTGTTTGCTTGGTTCATTTAGGGGCAGTTTCCCAGACAGGGATTAGACTAAAATAAATGTTCGAGCTGTCCAAACGGAAAACAACTTGCACGGACATATCTTAAAATACATCATTGCCTTTGTGTTCTCTCAAGATGCACACAAGTAATGTTTTTAGTAAGGCATGTTTGTTAAAATCACTTAAATTTCTTTATGTATTTAGTCTTTTTTTTCTTTACCTTCATGTGTTGTTGTATAAATACATTTCTTTCCCTCTTCATTTATCTATTTATTTATTTATTATTATTATTTGCTATTATTTTTTGTTTTCTAATTGAAAACACCTATACTCTGTATGTTGGATGCTCTTGTTTTTTCTGTTTCTTTGGAAAATAAATAAAAAAAATATATATAAAAAAAATCACTTAAATTTCCTAATTAAACTATGGCCTAGTCCTGGTAAAATATTTTTTAGGATGTTTTTGCACTAAACATTTTGAGGTGGTTTCCTGGACAGGGATTAGCTCTTAAACAGGGTTTTTCCTGGCTCAAAATGAGGCGGAGGTGGTGCCATCCTGATCTTGTAGGCGTAGGCCTACCGTACCTTTTAGTGGCTTAACCAAAGTGACTTCGAGTTTGACATATTAAAAGTTCTAATAAAATTAGATAAAAACGACAATTATTAAGTGATATAAAACATTACTTTCATTCAACCAAACAGAAATGTTTTTTTATCAAATAAAGCTTTTTTATCATTTTCAACTAACTTTTCAGCCCACAATAGCCAACTGAATTAACCAGTCTTTCTAAAGCCCATTGCACATTGAGTCCGAAATTTGCGTCCGAAATTTCCGCACATTAAAAAATAAATACGACCTCACGTTGTGTCAATCACATTTACACACTGCCTCTGATATTTTCGTCCGTCATAAAAAAATTCGGACCGGGTTCGATTTTCTGCGTTTTTCGCATCCGTCAAGCATTTTAAGTGGCCTTTTTTAACAATTCAAACGAGAGCCAAATACGAAAAAAGCATATGAAAATTTCGGACTGTATGTGCAAAGACCATTCACATCTTTCATTCTCTGTGGTTCATTTGAAATGTTTCAAGGATCTCTTATATTCGCTAGTAACTGAAAAGTTCAATAGTTTAAATTAATCGGTTCAAATGAGTCATTCGTGTGCGAGTCGTTCTGAACGCAATGTGCGTTTACACTGGCGAACTCGCTGTGTACAGTATACGCTGATTCAACAATCCAACGATCCAGCTGCACAGCTAAAGACATTACAATGATGTGCGTCATGTTAATTTAATAAATTTCAAGAAATTAAACGTACTTGGATGCAAAACAAACAGCTGTGAAACACAGGCTGGCTCTTGTTCTGCAACTCTTTTTAGCGCCTCAGTGTGCTGATAACGAAACAGCGCCTCCACTGTGACGTAATGTCGCAACTGCAGTTACAAATGACAGTATGATAAATGCACGCAGCATTTCTCTTGAAGGCTCGCAACATAATTTTGTCGAGAGCCTGAGGCGGCACGACATTTGACGGAGGCGGCCGCCTCCAATTTCTCTATGCAGGAAAGACCCTGTTAAACCAGGACTAGGATTTTGTTCAATTAGGATATATGAGTCGTTTTTAAAAACATACTATATAAAAAAACATTACTGTGTGCATCATGAGACACAACATTATTATATTTTAAGATATGTCAGTGCAAGTGGTCATCAAGACACCTCTAACATTTAATTTAGCCTGGGACTATATAGGCTTAAACTCTGTCTGTTAACCACAATAACAAAAACGATAAGATATACAGTATATAAATTAACGTTGAAAAAAAATCAAGATATCAAATTATATCCCCATGCAGCTCTAGGACTGTACTGTCAGCATACCATAATTCACTATGAATAACATTCATAACAAATGACCATAAAGTGAAACCTTTACACCAATGTAAGCCTGCCATTCCTGTCAATTTTTGTGAGGTGTCTTTATCGTTCGTGGTTCTACACTTTTTGACACCTTTGTGTTGTGTTACTGTCTGTGATGTTTGAATACAGAGCAACCTGAGCTTACCTGTTGGGCCGACAGGAAAGTACGAGCAGCTTTTAGCTGCTTGGTATCAACAATGAGTGTTAAAGAAAACACAGGAAAGATGCAATTGTGTGTGGAAGTATTGGAACGTGCGAGGATGTCGTCACCGCGGAGGCTGGCGTATCCGTGTTGTTTTCTGACACTAACTAATGACCAGCACAATCTCGGCGTTACTGTATTGTTAGATTTACGAGTTTAGCGGGACGCCCACCTCTGTGAGTCCCACCAGCCCGCGTCAGAATGAAGAGGAAGCTTTAACTGAGATTTATGACCTGGAGAGGACAGGAAAACTTTACTAGATACAGACTTGTGCTCTTATCAAGGGTGAACACCCAGCAGGGCAGAGATCCAGGATGACACAGGAAGGAGCACATGGTTGTCTTCCTGTCTGCTTTCCTGCTGTAGCATGACATTGTTGGTAGATGTTTGTTTTCTCTCTTTTTTGGCTTATTTGTTTGCATTGAGTTGAACAATTGCAAGACTTGGGCCAGTGAAAGTCAATGGGTCAATGTTTGTTTTTGTGTCTAAAAAAGGAATCATGCGAGTTTATATACATGATCAAAATATGAATCATTTATAATGCTGTTCAAGTTTTCTACTTTTTTCTTTTCTATGTTGTTTTTATAAAATAGATTCTGATTGGTTAGGGATTTCAACCGTGATTTAATAGATACACAGTACATATTTAACCGTACTCGTATACCTGAAAATGAGATGGAGAGCGAGTTAACCTGTGTACGATGATAAATGTCTCAATCAAAAGAGCAATATGACATGATTATACCTCTGGTGTGGATTTCTGTTTAGATTTTAACTATGACCTGTTTAAATTGAAGTTTCTGTCACTTTGGATCATGCTGCGAGTAGCCAGTGCAACGGCACGCCAGCTCTGAGACGTTCTTCTAAGTGCACCCGCTTTCTTTTCTCTCTGTAAAGGAAAGTCCCCATCCATTTTGAGGATTTTAATGTCTCCCTTGATATCATTTGGTTTGTGGTTAGTCTTGTTGTTGATCTCAGTGGAGGTAACAGTTTTTCCTAGACGCTTGTTCTCTCTGAATAAAGAGCAAAGAAAGATCAGAAATAACCAGCAGAGACTGCAGCACAAAGGGAAAGAAACATTACAGAAAGCAAAAGATTAAAGGGCCCTCATGGGTCATTATTCTCAACGTTCTGGGCGTTCCCACTGGGAAGCTGTGCTGTCGTTGTTGGGAAAGCTCTCTGGCACACCAGTAGAGTATCTGTGCTGTGTTAAAACTCTTATGTATGTCTTTGGATTATGCCTGAAATTTTCAGTCGATATCAGCCATGATAGCTCTGAGGCCCTGTTTACACCTAGTATGAAGATCATTTTCTTGAAGCCGCATGTAACCAGGGGTGGGTTAATAATAGTGTTAAAAGTAGTGTTTTGTAGGGTAGGGTATACATGTACATCTTTCACATTCCCCCATCAAAAATCAATTTACCAAAAATGTTTTCGTAATATCGTCTGCGGTGATGTTTGACTTCTTTTTTTTGTCAGAAAAAATATTTTTTTGGAAAATGACCTTGGCTTCGAAAAAGTGTAGTTGTCAACAGCAGTCTGGTAGTTATACACTCATCCATCATCACGCGGTTATCTCCATTTTTATTGACTAAACAACAAAAAAATGGAATGCGAATCCTGTCAGCACACACTCATAGTTTTCTATCCAGCCACTCGTATGAGATGCTTTTAAGATTTCTGATTGTTTTGAGGACAATGTGAAGAGTGAGTATCATCCAAAAACAAACCTATGTGAAACCTATGACAGTGCGGAAAATACGTCTGATAGAGAGAGAGACAGACACTGTGACGTCATTCCTTGTGCTTGACATAAAAATTCTAACTACTCCTAAAAAGCTCATCAAATATGTAAATGCTTTTGGATTTTTTTTTTAATCGTGCAGAAATTTGGGATATAGATTTGTGAGAAAAAACAATGAAATAACTGGTTATGTCTATCAGTTCTAATACAAATATGTCCTTAAATAATCTCTTTTCCAGGTCAGAAGCAATTTTACAGTATTCTCAGTTTTAAATTACTGCCTGTTTGCTTTAAATTAGCTCTTGATTCATAAAAACCCAGATCCAGTAGGGACTGAATTGGGCAGGCCAGATGAAAAACAAACGCTTCCTCTACCCTTCCAATGAACTTCTGCCTTTTAGCCAAACTCAAAGTTTTTTTTTTAAATTCTCCTTTAATCTCCACTTTTAATCGTTTCATAGACTTGCAGTACAAGTACCAGATGATGGAAGTCTGGTCATTCTTAAATGTGTTTTGATACCTACTCATGAAACCTTTTGTTGCCCCCCACTTTTCCTGTATAAACCAAAGATATTGTAACAGTATTCCAATGCTAAACTTGTCCTGCACACCTAACCTTCATTTGTATGACTGATGGTCACTCTTGAGAAAAGAGGAGCGCTCTTATCTGGTCACGAGGAGGGATTTCTCCAGCAGGTCCCTGACCCTGAGCCACCTGTCGCATATCACCCATCTGATATACAGCATCAAATGCTCGCCCGCTTCCAGTCGCATCTGCTTAAACTCACCGTGCCGGACCTACGCGCAGACCACACGGCTCTGATAGAAAACACGCATCCCAGGCGTTCAGCGCTCAATGGCGTTTATTTAGAAATATAATGATAGCGTTTTCGCGGCACGGTTTCCAGCTCAAATATCTATTCAATTTCTGGTTTGGAGTGTTCTTGACCTTCAGGTTCTATGTCTCAGTTGGCTCTCCTCTGAATGATAGTGTGCTGTAGCGTTTTGTGCTTTCGAGTGCTTCTTTTCAAAGTATTCTTTAATTCGCATACTCATGTTGCTTTTCTCTTTTGTTTTCTCAACAGCGAACTCGTCTCTGCTCGGGGGAGGAGGTGGTAAGTGTCTCGTCTTCTACAATATGTTCATTGTGGCGTTATTTTTGGTGGATTGATGGATTCTTTAGGCTTTGTTTGTTTAATGTGAAGACTTTCCTTTCCCAGTTAGGTTTGAGTTGGAATTAAAGGAAGTGTTCATCCAAAAATGAACATTCTGTCATCATTTATTTAACTTTGTTGTTTTTGTGTGAAGCAAACCGTGAATTTTTAAAGAATATTTTGAAATGTTTTTCACATGTAATGAAACTAAATGAGGACTAGTAAAACTTCAAGCTCCAAAATCTCCCAAAAACTATTAAATGTCATCAAAATATAAATGATCATAATATTTTTGTGGGGTGAATCTTCTCTGTGAACTACGTAGTTAATACTTTTTTATTTTTATCACATCCAAAGCACGTTTGCATCCGCAGCAGACAGAATCAGATGTGTCCATCCATGTCTGGTGTTTCCCATGTGGGCGGTTGTTGAGTCTGATAGAACAACACTTCGCAGCTCCTCATTTGGAAACCTTTCCGAACACTTTGACATGATTGAAGTAATTACCCAGAAAGCACGAGACATGACAGAAGAACAGGAAAAGTGTCGGGAATGGGGTGGGGGGGTTTGTGAATCAACCCAATTACAGCTGGAATTCTTCTTTAAAAAACACCTCACTTTACTAAGGAATCCAGTTAGTCCCCAGATAATGAATGTAGGTCAGTGGTTTGCCCCCTTTCGCACGATACATTGTTTATCCATCTGTGCCATGGTGTCAGGGAAGGTCCCGCTCGCCTGCCACATCTCAGGAGCCAACCGCACTTGATTGGGTCCCTCGTGAAGAAGCGATTAGCACTCGTGATACACTATCCGTCTCGCATCACACTCTCCCTAGTATGGCTCTTATGTTATCTGATGTGTGTTAAAAGCCCCAGACCCACCCGCCCACCCCCCCATGTCGCCCGCTTAGAATAGACCCTTATCAGCCACTGTGACTGATCTCCCTGATTGGAGAAGTGGCAAAGAAGAAAAAAGTGTCCTGATTAAGGGCAGAGGTCGCACGTCTGTGATAAAACTACTTACTAGAGCACTTGTCAGTGAATCAGTGTGTGACCCCAGCAACGGGAGTCACTGCTGTGGTCCCGCGCTTTATGTGGCCCCCTGTTGTACGTAATCATGCCTCTTTATTGATTTGTCACGATGCGAAACGTCTTGAGGGCAATTTGGTTTCTTCATTAGTTTAGCGTAATTGGTTTTTGATATTAGTGTGTGTTCAGCTGGTGAACGGAGTCTTGGAGCTTCTTTTCGAGCTGCAATTAGACAGTCGAATTGATTAACAAAGGCAAGTGACCAATGAAACATTTACATTGTTTTTACACACGTCGATAGGCGAGATACAAGATGGGACCTAATATACTATGTGTAGATCAATGGTGTAGCTGGAGAGCTGCTTTCCTGCTGAGTTTAGATCCATCCCTGCTCCATCACACCCACGTGTAATTCAGATAACATCGATTAGCTGGTTCAGGTGTGTTTGAATAGGGTTGGAGTTAAACTATGAAAGAAATGAGCTCTCCGGGAGCAGGATTGGCTACCCCTGGTTTATAAGCCTTCATGGGCGCCCATGGATCCCTATGCATGTATTCATGTAGGTCAACGCGGATCGCATTAATTGAAAAAGCAGCGTGCTATGCGATATGTGCTGTGATATACTTGAGATTTATACATGGACAACAACATTGCCGCATCATGTTGTGTGTTGCGGAAGATGTGCATGCTGCAGCTTTAATGCGGTCGACGCTCTTTATACCTGTAAAACATCTGTGGAAATGCCTGTCTGCACTGTCGCATCTGGGATTGTTATTCTTTCAAGTGCGTCAGCCCACAAACAGAGCTCACATCCTTGATAAAAGGAGCTCATTGTTGTGTGCGGCTCCAGAGGGAGTTTAATCAAAGCCCATATCAAGAGCATTGTCTTCCCTAATTGCCATCCCCCTGATGCCAGCGCTAGAAAACCAATTAACCCGTAACTTATAAGACATTTGGTTAAGTTCCACAAAAAAATGAAGGGAAGGTTGGTATCACAAGTAAACACACAAGTTAAACTTTAAAAATAGCAGCCGCAGTATACAAAGGGGCATAGTCCAAAGTTAACACTTACCAAACACCAAATTCAAGTAGAAATTGGCTTTTGCAAGGGCAGTAAAAAGAAAAGTTGGAAACTATCATTTTTGATGTGCGTTTTATATTAATTGCTCATTACGTGACCTTCTCACTAAAGGGACGTGAGGGATTTGAATTGAGTGTCTTAAAAAAGGCAAAATGTTAAAGTCTGGAGGACACTACATGTGTTTCTTGGCAAAAATACAGAAATACAGTTGCCAAGCCAGAAATACAATTGCCAGGACGGTGGAAGTTATTTTGGATGCTGCTTATGTAAAATCATGGACTGTAATCCTATGACAATAATTGTACAACCAAATAAGCACTACTCATTTTATGACTAGCATGAGGAAAAACTGATCTTGGATAGCAAAACTTCTTTGATTTTAGTCAGGAAACTTCAGTCAAAGGCAGCATTTCCTCCTCCCCTCTTTTTTAATCCCCCTCAAGACAAAGCTCTATCTCATCTCTTTCTGTGTCTCTCTAGTTTAAAAGAATATCTTGTGTGTCCTGGGTGGCTTTATCTCTCTTGACCCAACAATATCACCAACCGGGCGTCAGCTACACAAACGTGTTTTCTTTTCTCCTGCCTTGCTATCGTTTATCGAGGTGAAGACCCCCATCTGTGGCAGGTCTTAAAAAAGACGAGACTTTCTCTTATCTCTGGAAGACTCTTGTTTTCTAATGACTCGAGGTCTGGCAGAAAAGCGGACTGTAATGTAAACAGAACAGAAAGTTTCTACTGTAGGGCTTTGAACTTTGGGTGGAGCGCAAGGTCACGGACGTTTAATTGTTATTATAAAGTGTTTTGACGGTTCAGGCATTCCACCCACTTTTGACTCTCACAGGGAACTGCGATCGGTGGTTTCCTGTCGTCACACAACAAACTCAATCAAAAGCATACAATGGTTAGCAAAGCGCACGTCCTTTAATTCCATTGCAACTGTACTTAAAGGCGGGGTGTCCCGATTTTTCATAGCCGTTGTTGATGTTCAAATCACCAAAACAGACACACCCCTACCCCCATCTTTCGCTTTCGTCTGTCCGTCCTGTGCACTGTGCACCTTACTGCTGATTGGCTACAAGGTTGTTTTGGTACTCGGCCCGACTTTGTCTAAACAAGCGTAATTCGGAAATCGGACACCCCGCCTTTAAATGTCCACGTAAAGTGATAGTTCACCCAAAAATGAAAATTCTGTCATCATTTATTCACTCTCTTGTCATTTCAAACCTGTATGACTTTCTTCTGCAGAACACAAAAGAAGATATTGTGAAGAAAGTTGGTAACCGAACATAACTGGCACCCATTTACGTGCATTGAGTTTGTGTCCATACAATAGAAGTGAATGGGTGCCACTGCTGTTCGGTTACCAACTTTCTTCACAATATCTTCTTTTGTGTTTTGCAGAAGAAAGAAAGTCATACAGGTTTGAAATGACAAGAGGCTGATTAAATGATGACAGAATTTTCATTTTTGGGTGAACTATCACTTTACGTGGACATTTAAAGGCGGGGTGTCCGATTTACGAATTACGCTTGTTTAGACAAAGTCGGGCCGAGTACCAAAACAACCTTGTAGCCAATCAGCAGTAAGGTGCACTATACTTTTGGGTGAACTATTACTTTCATTTTAAATGGACACTTGAGTCTTGTACCTCCTTTATCTAAATTTAATCCAAAGTGTCCATAAACAAGCAGAGCACCTTACTACTTTTAATTATAAATGTCATTAAATGATAATTGGGATGTCTACAAAACGTGCCGGCTTAGATATTGAACACGATTAACAGTGGGTTATGCGCGGGGTCAATATGTTGTTGTCAGGTTGACTGCAAGCCTCCTACACAACTGATTAATATAACTTTGTTTGCTTTATAGTAAATGAAGTGGCTTTGAGATCTGATTATATAAACTGTGTTACGGGTTGTTTAGCTGACTGGGGGTTGATAGAGTTCAGTTGGTGTAAATTGTGTTTCCTGATTTTTCTCAGACTTCCTGTTCTATAGGCTGGCCTTAGTGTAGAACATTTCATTTTTGTTGAAGTAGCTTCAGTAGCATAGAGAACTTTGATGTTTTTATCCAGAAGGGAAATTGGCTAATTAACATACTGACTATAATGATTCCACCTGTTTAGCACTGGGGTTTAAATAGACCACCCAGGCTAATCACAGCTTTTTTGATGCGGTTTTCATTCCTGTGGGAAGGTTGTTGGTATTCTAGTGAAACACATTGAAACGCTGTCAGTCAGACACAAGCACTTGCTTCAAATAACTCGAATGCATGCGGACAGGTCAGAGGTTAAACCCAGCGAGACTTTGCCTATAAAAAAATCAAAAGTCTGTACATATTTCTTTTTTTTAAGTTGCATTAACGTCATGTGGCGTTGCAGAATCTCCTTGCTGGAATAAGGTCATGTCATGTTGTGGACTTGAATTATGTCTTCGTCTTCTGAGTCGTGGAGCAGGAGGTCGCCTGACCTTGCAAAAAGCAATTAAGAGGGCATGTTTTGCCAGCATCATCTGTTAGCCCGCAGGCATTAATCGCAGGCATTTTTGGGTGAATGTGACTCTATTGAAAGAATGGACACACTTTAAAGCTGGCCATAGCTAACACTTGCAATATGCCATATTTGAGTTTGAAAATTCTTTATATGTATCTTCATAGATGTTTATGAGTTTTGTACATTGTCAAAACATACCGGTTGTTCATGGAGGACTGTGTTTAGTCAGTAGGAAAAATTACAATGGTAGTAAAAAGTGCCCCAGAACGGTTTGCTTTCCTACATTCTTCTAAATATCTTCTTTTGTGTTCAACAGAACAAAGATGTTTATAAAGCAATGTTTCCTACTATGGTAGTCCATTGTGGCCAAGAACTGTTTGGTTACAAGCATTCTTTCAAATATCTTTCTCTGTGTTCATCAGAAGAACAAAGTTATGTGTACAGATTTGGAACAACTTGAGGGTGAATAAATGATGACAGGATTTTCATTTTTGGGTGAACCGTTCCTTTAATCTCACCAGCTGTTTCCTGCATATCACATCCACACATGCACAAAAACAGGTTTTATCCTGGTTTTTCTACACGTGTTTCACCACCCATGCCTTGATTGTCCTTTCATCGTGCCGACTAATACATTGTTCAGTAGCTTATAATCATCAATGCTTACAAACGATTTCACAGGCGCACCTGCCACACGGCAGCTCTCGTTCGTGTTGCGCTCGCAAGCATCCCAACAAAAGCATCACACCTGCCACTTAAGCGGCGACCACATCCATCCCCCAATTAAAGCCCGAAATGATGCAAAAACCCTTTTGTCCCAACTCTACCAAAAACATCCTCCACATGCAGTCGTCAAAAGGCGAAAGGCAGCGTGTGGATACATCTAATGGATCTCAACAAGGCCATTTTATTGTTTGATAGAGATACTCGATAGAGAAGTATACGAATACATATTCTTTTAGAGGGGAGAGGGTTTACCCATAACCCCTTGCTGTGTGCTTGTGGAGCCTGAAATAGGGTTTGCTATCACACTCTAGTCCCATCGGCAGTGATGGATGGACTAATTGATGGGAATTTATCACACCGTTCGTTTTTTGGCTACTTCAGATCATCCGTGTTATATTTAGATGGCGCTGTGTTATGGTGTCATGGACGAGGCAGGTTGTTAGCGGACTATTTTTGTTAGGACCTTCTTTGAGATTTTTTGATTAAGGTAGTGCTGGTGAGGACCCAAAAGGGCTGGAGATGTACTATAGGCAGACATTAAGTGCCCATGCTTTAGGCTATATTTCAATTTGGCATGTAAAGACGAAACATCAGGGAGGCCATCCCTAAATTTCTGTAATCTAAATTATGTTTAGTCGTGCTTTCGAAAACGGATAAAGAACATGTCAAACACATACATCGCATTCTTTATTATTACAATTTCACAACTAGAATAATAATAGTTATTAAATGGTGAAGTAATGCAAATGGAAGTATGACAAAAATGATACAAATGGTAAAGAAATCAGATCTTGACTAGCCATGCTTTGCCTAGATTATATTTCTTTCTGTATTTCTTTTCATCTTGAATTAACATTACATTTGATGCATTTGGCAGACTCTTATCCAAGTGACTTTCCAGATATACATTTTCTGTGCTCCATGGATATTGAACCCATAACCCTTTGTGCTGCAAATGCAATGCTCTACCAAATGAACGACATCAACACATTTTTAAATCATGATAAACAATGCAATGAGTCCAAAGGTTTCACTAGTAGTATGCATCTAAAAACAGACGACTAGTATTTTTTTCTTCAAGGAGTCGTAAATGACACATTTGCGCAGGTGTTAGACAAGGTACCAGTTCTACTGTCACATGTCGGTTAAAGTGTGTGCATTCTGCCACTGATGCTGTGCTCAGTGTTCACATCACTAGAACCGATGAATCATTCATCTGTGTCTACACACATAAATCTCCCCGCTGCCTGTCGCCATCGGCAACCATATCATTAGTTAGTCAATGGCATCATTTGGGCTCAGACTGTGTTTCACACCACTAGTACGAGTGATTTAACTTTTACCATCAACAGACGGTCCACACATGTTTATCTAGCTATCTACACGAGAACACCTATTATTTTCTACTTTTTCAGAATTTTCCTCTTTCATTTACAAAATGGGAGATTTTGTTTTTTTGATATATTTTTAAATATATATTATCCCTTATCCTTACAAGTGTGGGTACTCGGATGTCTCCAAAGGAGTTTTTGTTAGATTTTTCTTGCTTCTAAAAGACTATTTTTGTCCCCAGACACACAATTGCATTACTCCTGAGCCGTATCTTTTAGGAACACATGGGTGAATTATAACACCCACTACTGTCTGCTTACAGACGAAGCTTTATTAGATTGGACAGTTATTTCATAACAGTTGCATTTTCTGTGGATGATACAGTATTTAAGTTTCAGCCAGTCACAAGAACAGACGCTCCGTGGCATTCCAACGCAGCTAATATCTTCCACTAAACACCTGAACAAACTCCTTCACTGAAGCTTTTGCATTCCCTTGGGAATTACTCTGTTGGGACTTTTAAACGGGTTTCCCTTCGCACATTCTAACAGTAAACAACCGTGATCTCGGGAAATCATGATCCTTGTAATGATGTTTGTGGAAGGCCTGAGTCATTTGTTTGATGTGCACCAACAGTATACGCTGTTTTTTTTCCTTTGCTTGTCCAGTGTTGGTTTCTCATCTTGTGTTTTTCATTGTGTGATGTTTGCACAAACAAGCCCTCTTAATGCTGAGGTTTGTATGTTTAAAATGTGTGTCTGCAATGTGACCTCTTGTGTACTACCTATGTGGCTCTCATTGCATCACTGTGGGGAGGAGAGATCCTCCGGGGAAGGTCTACCTCCAGTTTGACCCGTGACAACATATCATTTAAGGAGGAGATCCACACTACTCCAGGTAGCACATTTCAAGGCCGGTATGTGACGCAGAAGTTTTACAGTGTCATCACATACAGCTTTGAGTAATAGCATTACTCTCTCAATGACACATCTCTGCTCTCCAGTTTAGAAGCAGCCGGCACACCCCACCCACCTCCCTTTTCATCTTTCTGGGTCAATCGCTGAGATTTCAGACAAAGCTGAACATTCCTTTTCTCAATGTCACTTTAAATTTGCCTCTGGAAACCCCCCGTGTTTGGCGCTGCGGTTCGGGAGCCTCGCTAGTCTTGCCCAGTGGGAGTCATTCTTGTTTTAGGCGCATGAGTTGTCCTGTCGGTTTAGTCATTGGTCAGTTTTTGCATCTTTTAGCCCTGGGTGGGGACTAAATTCATCCTGACACTTTTAGGTACCATAGTCTCACCAACACATCACTTCGTAGGCCTAGCGTGCTAGTCACCCAAAATCCTTTAACGCTGGTTTGATCTGTCAAATCGATGGCCGCTCTTAACATTTTCAGAAAAAGGACCCGTTTCGAGAAAAAGCCCAATCAGAACGAATCATATTACTTTCCGGAAAGCGATATTCTAAGTGGTTTGCAAGCTTTTAAATTCTTTTGAATTCTTGAGGTATTCAATACTAACCTTTAGACCATCACAGAGATTTTCATTGGTTTTATGTTATTCTTTAAATGTTCACCTGGAATGAATTTGACACTAGAGTAAGAAGATAAAATGGCTGCTGGTGGATAATAGATGGCTAAATAGATAAGCTCGATCTGATATACTCGGAGCATTTGTGCGATCTTTATCGCAGAGATGAACAGTAGCCTGTCTGGTGTGCACAGCATTAACTCAAGCATGGGATTAAATAGATTTGGGGCATAAAACGATTAGGTTCAGTGCTATTAGCTTTTAATGGCCTAGAGTTAGCCACAGAGCCATGGAGTTTGAATGGGGGAAGCTCTGTACTTTTGTCTGACGTGATCAGATTCAAATTGTTTTAGTAATTGTAATGTATTCATTTAATTTAAAATGAAATTTATTAAAGACAATTCTCAAGTGAAGCGTGAAGATGAAGTTATCAGCTCGGGTAGGATGAGATCATTGCAAAGGTGTCTTTAATAATAATATGAAAGAAAACATTAGCATTCACTGACACCAGTGTTGGGTAAGTTACTCTGAAAAAGTAATTAATTACTAGTTACTAATTACATATTCAATAGTGTAATTAGATTACTGTGCAAATTACTCTCTCCAAAAAGTATTTAGTTACTTATTACTAATTACTTTCTATATCCTATATCAACCTTGATTAGTTAAGTGATTCAAGGATAGGCATGAAACGGCTCTTTTAATTAATTCAAATAAATAATATTAAACTACATAAAGTACTCTTATTAACTGACCAAAGTATTACAAATGTGAGAATTATACATTAAAGCACGGATTTTAAAGTTAGACTTTGAATTTTGATGTCAATTCCACTATTGCACACACACACATATTACACAAAGTATTTAGTTTAATTACATCAAAAGTAACTAATTAAATTACAGAAAAATAAGAGTAATCCCTTACTTTACTTTTTCAAGGGAAAAGTAATTAAATTACTGTAACTAATTACTTAGTAACTAGTTACACCCATTACTGACTGACACACTCTAAAATGAAACTTTTGTCATTATTTTTTACTCTCATGTCATTCAAAACCTGTAATTGACTCTTTCTTTCTGTGGAACACAAAAGAAGATATTTTGTGAAATGTCTTGTGTCCATACAATGGAAGTCAACAGGGGCCAATGTTGTCGGGTTGCCAACGTTCTTCAAAATATCTTCTTTTGTGTTCTGCAGAAGAAAGAAAGTCAAACCAGTTTGGAATGACATGAAGGTGAGTAAATGATGAAAGAATTTTCATTTTGGGGTGAACTGACCCTTTAAATTGCAAACATCCGTTTTGTTCACACAGAGAGGTATTTGTGTGGGTGTGTTTAGCTGGACACACAACATCAAACAGTATCGAAATGCAACGCATTATATTTGTCTGTTGGTCTGTCGTAATTGCAGGCTTTGTACTTTCAGATGTCAAAATTGCCTGAAAAAAGCAATAACTTTCTAGAACAAAACCCAAAGAGACGCATTATCCCTTGGTATTTACATACGCTGACTCGCACTAGTAAAAGCGCATCTTTTCTCGAAATAGAAAAACTCTACAGCATCTGTTACCCCTGTGTTTATGTCATGATCTTAGCAGGAAACAGAAAGTACAGAGGCTTACAATGTAAGATTAGGGCTTTTTTAGGTGTTGGTGGGTAAATAAAGGGGCAGTGGGGTTGTGCTACGTGACATCTCCTTTGCATTTCCGATGAGCAGACACAGAGCGGGAGTCGTGCCCTTTAGGCAAACCAAAACCGACTGTCAGCCTTTGGGTGTCTCTCAGGAGGCTATGCTAGTTAGCGCTATCTGTCAGGTTGTGCTCGTGCCAACAAATGCTGTGTTTCTTCCCAGAGATTGTGGGGGGAGGAAGAGAAGCTCCAGAGAGAAGCTGTCATCTGTTTTTTTTCTCTCCTTTGTTACTGAAGCAAGCGAGGGCATCTTTCCTTCTAGATATTCTGCCAGTGAAGGCTATCCTAGAGTGGTGCATCTGTCTAGAGAATGTCACTCAAGCAATGCAAAGGCTGCTCCCCAGGGCAGAATGCATTCAGTCATGCCGTTAACCCCACGGTACCTCCAGCCCTCCTGTCTGGGGCCGACACGTTACACACAGGTACACACATATGCACACACAACCGTGACTGGGTGTGTGTGTCTCTGGGGGATTTAGCTGAGCTGTGATGGGTGACTCTGAGCATGGACATAAAGGGGCTCTTATGCTTCTCATGCTGTATGAGCAGGGTTAGAAAAATTTGATCACTATCAGGATTACCATTGTTTCAAAACAAGTAATTGTTTTAAAATGTGGAAGTGTAAGTTTTTTTTTGTGCTGTTCAACCAATTACTATATACAATTTAATGTTTTCTATTGCATAAAACAGAAAAAAAATCCTAAATGCTTCTCAGCTTGTTTTATCTACATAGCCTATAAAAACATGACATTTATACTGTATTGTGTTAACTTACATTAATAATCATGATTACAATATCAAAGTCAATAATCAACAATCATTACTTAATTTTAATCTCGCAGCCCTCTCTAATAAATTCCTGTTTTTTTACTGTATATTCTTCTTTGAGCCACCTCAAGACTATTCTGATGCTGCTTTTCTTCTGTGTAATTGAAAAAAAAAATGTAATAAGAAATTTGTAACTACCGGAATACATTTTTAAAGTAACCCTCCCAACCCTGTGTACGAGTCATATATTATGTGCATATATAATATATAATGTGCATATATCCAACTTAATCTCTTTTCCATAACACACTTCATTATCACAGACACAGTTTCACCACTGTAAGAGTAAGTGGAGTACTGTGGGACAGTGCAGAAGATTGGGAAAGTAAGGTAGAGCCCTGCACGGGCCTTAAATCCAGGCCCTGGCCCAAGACACCCAAGACGAGCCCGCCTAGAGCCCGATTTTTATTTATTTATTTTTAATCCCATTACACAGCCAGTACTACTGTTGCAGCCATTAAAATAGTTTTGTGTTGTTATTTTAATAGCAAAGTAGTTATATATATTTTTTTCCTTTATTAAGTTAATTTAATGCATTTTTTTGTTTGGTAAATTGAACTTTTTGTTTTTTAAATAGACGACCAAGCGGCTAGTGGCCGATGGTGAGTTGACTACGTTTGATCAATTTAGTCTATCAAATCAACACTTCGCTTGCCTGCAATAAAATCCACAGATTTTTTTTAAATAAAGAAAAAACTCAACAATTTAAGCATATCACAATGTTAGTTTAAACGTTTATTATCACCACAACAGTAAAAGGGCACTTTTTTATAAACTGAGGTGCTCGCAACGGCAAACAATGTGCTGAAAACAAACGAAAACGTGTAAAATCGAAACAATTAAAAATAATAATAATAACAACAACATGCAGATGGTCTTTCCTTACACTTAGGCAACAATTACCAATGAAAAAAGTCTAATCCCAAACAGAAAACAAGAGGGTACCGCCACAAGAACGATCTCTTAAAGAACATCGTGTAGAAAAACGGAAGTTTGCCTTTCCTCTTTGTTTTTCTGTGTTTTAAGTTCGCCATTTGCGATTTTTCTCTTTATGTTCTCCATTGCACATGAGGTGAAGAGTGGACGAGGGAAACCTGTGTGAAGAAGCGGGCGCAACTGCGCGCAAGCAGAATGTGTAATGTGTGTCAGCGTGATATGTAGAAGTGTTCGATGTTTTAAATTTACCAACATCAACTTCTTATCGCTTCTTTATTTACTGAATTTCTAATATATATTAGAAATATTAATGAATGTCTAATATATAAAAAGGAGGACAAGCCTTAAACAAGCCCGAAGCCCGGCCTGCTTGTGAGCTATGACGTAAAAATTGTCCCGAAGCCCGGCCCGAGGGGTGTAAATAAGTCGGGGCCCGTCGGGCCCGGGCTAAAATGCAGGGCTCTAAAGTCAGGTACAGGCACTTAGAGAGACAGGAAGAGGAAGTGAGAAGAGCATGAAAGCAAGACTGGAAGAGTTTGCAATGTAGGGGAGGATGATTCTGTAGTGTGGCAGTTGTGGCCTAGTGGTTAGAGAGTCGGACTCGTAACCAGAAGGTCACCAGTTCGATTCTCAGGGCCAGCAGGTAGCGACTGATGTGCCCTTGAGCAAGGCACCTAACCCCAGCTGTCCACTGCTCCGGGTGCGTATGGGTTAAATGCAGAGGTCACATTTCGGTTATGGGTCACCATAACTGACAAATAGGTCACTTTCACTAGTGGGAAGCCCACAGTTGTGGATGTTATCTTGGGTACGGTGGAGAAGAATGAGATGGTGAGGGGTAATCTATATCCTTTCCGATGGCAGTTTTAGGGAGGTGAAGGGATTTATGAGCCGAAGAAGAGATGTTAGTGTGACAGAAATTTCCTTTGACTATACTATATGTACCCCGTGGTACTAATTGACTCTTATCTCTTAGTGTCTGTAAACAGTCCGCTCTGTGAACTGTAAAATAGATAGACAAAGGAAGAGCGTTGAGTAAAATATACACCATTTATGAGATTTATGTTTAATAGAGTTTTTAAAGTGACTGTTTTAATTTGTCAGTCACCAGCAAACCTTATCATTCAAGCTGTGAAGGCCGTCGAATGGTGTCTGGGATCGAATAGCCAAGCAAAACACAAAGCCAATTACTCATGTTCCTAAGCGCAGAGAAAAAAAATACATTTTTGATCATTTGTCTGATTCTCAAGAGAACAAAGCTGAAATGAAAACCAGAGGAAAGATGAATTTAATTTGAAGGAATGAAGACAGAGTTCTCTTTTTCTCCCTTTATGTTTGCAGAATAAGTTGTTAATTTGTAGAATAATGATGTTTCTACAGTATTACTGCATAAATGTTTATTTCACACGTTTCCGAATGTCATCTGGCTTGTCTGATTTATGTGCTGTTTTTTTGTTGACCCTGCATCGTTTTTTAATTGTTTGTGCAATTGCTAATTGTTTTAATGTGTGAAACGTCATTAGTTTTTAAACTGTTTTGCATTACACAGCTGCAATTCCATACACTGCTGTGTAAATACGAGGCGGGCCGTCCCGGGCTCGGCCCTGCAACTAGCTTTCATCCCTACTGTGTGGCTAAATGAACTCCAGAGGTGGGCCACCATGCCCGTGTGAAATTTGCTCTCGCACCTGGGTCCTTGGCAGACCCCTGTGGACCGGAGACCCCAGCTGGAGACGGGCTTAGGAAGGGATCAGAGTTTATGAGGTGGGCGGTATGGCCGCGGCAGTCTTAGTCCTATGACAGAAGTGTCTCTCTGCATTTGTAGTGTGGACTTGTATGCGTTTACACAGCTCTGTAACCTTGAAAGCACGGGATCAACTCTTGATGTCCCCTCGGTTTTGTTTGAAGTGCCCTGGTGGGTTTTTTTTTTCCCTGAAACACTCTTCAAAGGGCCGTTGGCTGCACCCCCGGATAGACTGCAGAGAGGTTGTTTACACTGCGCAGAGTTTGAAGTCTGCGAGAGGCTGTGTGAGCGATTGTTTGCTCTCAGTTGATCCTGAAGGACCATGAGAAGGACATGACCAGTGAAAAAAGCACGTTGCAAAAGAGGACCAATACCATTCTGTAAATAGTTAATTGCATAGTTTATTATTTTTACGTAATTAATAATTTTGTTGTGGAAAACATTAAGAGACATTCCAAATTTTCATTAAATCAGCATTTCTAGATGTATTGTGGTCATTCCAGTCCAGTGTCTGTTGATTTTCAACAAAATCAAACCTCAGGAGTGACATTAAATCATCCAACAGCAATGTGAAAGACTGACAGCATGACGAGACACATGAAAACTGTGATAAAAATCGAGTTAATCACAAAAAAATACCTGTACAAATATTACTATTGTATTTCATAAAAGTGATGAACTTGTTTTCTTTTATTATTTGAGGCCTGAAAAAATACAGAGCATCTTTTCTGTTATTTTGACCTGTTTCTCCAGTTTTCATTATCTGCAAATAAATGCAAATAGAAACAATATTTTTATTTGAAATTTGGTAGAAATATTGTTAGCAGTTCACAGAATGAAACAATAATTTTGAAAATGAAAAATTTAGCATACCTATAGAGAAAAACGGAAAATAATTTTGAAAATAATGGTCTCTTTGTTTTTTTGCGGCAATATATATATATTTATGATGAAATATGAATATTGTAGTTTTATTAAGAATATAAGTAATATCAATCAATAATCATTAATATACTAATTTAGAAATGTATTAATATTAATTTCGCAATCATGTTGTGTCCGGTCACAGGTTTGCATTTATGTGCATTTTACAATGGCCTTAAATGCAGCTCATCCAACCAGAATGTCAAGTTAAAACTATTCATCTCATAATTTCAGTTTCAGAAAATATTTTTTATAGCATTGAGTGCTATATTGGCATGACAAAACTGTACATTTGTACTGCCAATGTGTTTGCAGCTTAGCTGTGAACAATGACAATAGTGCAAAACAAATAATATTAACACAGTCTTTCACACTTAAATGTGTCTGTGAGTTTTGTTCTCATTCAGGACTGGTGTAGTTCTGTGTAGCAGGGGGCCTGGAAGATTCTGGATGATTCCAAACTATTTCCCTCTCTCTCTCTGTCGGTGGTCACCTTATTTCCCTTTATTCTATAACTGAATACTGGTTATAGTAGTATGGGCTATAGTAGTATAGAAAACAAGGGTAGTTGACAAATGTGTGCTATGGCGTGAGAGCAAAATTAAGAACAAAACTAACAATGGAGATGAATCTCTCTCTATATAAATAATAATAATAGTATTAAAATAATATGTTATTAATATAGTTTGCTTTCTAAATTTTGCTGTCACACCATAGGACACCTGTATGGTATATTTGTCGACTAACCACAAACAGATTTGCGGCTTGTATTTAATTCAAGGTTGTAACCAAATATTCAAGAATAATTGCAAAAATTACCAGTAATTGACTAGTAAAGAGTGGCATCCATAATGCTTTTAACCATAGTTTCATTGCAAAAACCGAAGTCCTTTACAGGGAGTGTAACTTTAGTTTCCTTGTTTGTGTCGTTTCAAAGAGTCGTTGGCCTTAACTTGTTACGTCTGTCATAAAAGTGTGTTTTTCAACACGCAGGGCAATGAAAGCTGGAACTCTCGGTTGGTGGCGGCTGAAATCTCCCAAGGTAAAACACCAATGATGTGATGGTCCCTTTGATCGCACAAAAAGCACATTACGCCCAGGTCTGCACCAGCGGAGAGCAGATGGCCATAAAATTTGCCGTTTAATTTTTTACAGCCATTTTTTTCTTGAACGTGGCTTGAAGATTTACAAGATTTTTTATCGCAGTCGTTTAGAATGCCAGGCATACTGATTAGAGCCGTGCACAATGCAACAACAAAAAGAAGAAATGCTTATCAGAGTCACTCGTCTTTTCTATAACTCTCTGTACGCTCAGTCTCTCTTCGCCTGTTTCGAATCTTGAGAATGAGCGAGCCTGACTAAACAAAGCCCAGCTATACACGGTGTGTGAGTGTGATTTAAGCCTGATTGTTAAAACCTTTGAACTAGGGTGAAATGTATAACATTGCCTATAATCTGTGTTAGATCCAGGCCGCAGTAGTGGGAAGCACACAAGGTCCCTGTGGTATCGTCTGGTTTATTTGGGAATAATACGAGTCTTTGTTTGGTTACTTTGTGCAGGAGGTCACGGCCAGTGTGTTTAAGTGTATTTCACGTAGGAAAGACAGACGTTTACAGCTGTGTGGAGTTACTGTCGCGCACACCAGCCCCGCGCTCTCGCCGGATTACAACGCGCCGTTTCCGCAGGTCTGCTTCAGACATCAAGCGGCGAATGTCACACCTCCATTCATGCGTGCTGCAAATACTTGTTAATCTTCGTGTCATTCAACACAGGCGTGCAGGTCTAATTACACAGAGCTTGATTAGTCACGGAGAGCATTGCGGAAAGGGTGGAAAACATGCTTGGCTTAATGCTAACTGACCACCTGGGAGCAGGAAAAGATGGAAAACATAACTCGAACCAAAAATATTCCACATGTACTTGGATTAGGGCTGGGCAATATTGACCAAAATTCATATCTCTGTATTTTTTTTGATGAAAGGCGATATCCGATATGTATATCGATATTTTCTACAAAGTGGAATAAATGTTTACTAGCAAGTCAAAGCCTCATGTGAGATGTCACAATCACCTTTATTAAAATGGCTTGTGAAAAGAAATTCAATGACAGGGTTTTTTTCCATATTTGAAAACATACACAGGGTTTTTCCTGGCTCAAAATGAGGTGGAGGTGGTGCCATCCTGATCTTGTACACACACACACACACGCACACACGCACGCACGCACGCACGCACGCACGCACGCACACACACACACACACACACACACACACACACACGTAGGCCTACTGTACCTTTAAGTGGCTTAACCAAAGTGACTTTGGGTTTGACATATTAAAAGTTCTAACAAAATTAGATAAAAATGACAATTATTAAGTTATATAAAACATTACTTTTATTCAACCAAACAGAAATGTTTTTTTCAATGAAATAAAGCATTTTTATCATTTTCAACTAACTTTTCAGCCCACAATAGCCAACTGAACTAACCAGTCTTTCAAAATGAGCAAAGCTCATTCACATCTTTCATTCTCTGTGGTTCACTTTAAATGATTCAATGATCTCTTATATTCGCTAGTGACTGAATAGTTCAATAGTTTAAATGAATCGGTTCAAATGAGTCATTCGTGTGCGAGTCGTTCTTAACGCAATGTGCGTTCATACTGGCGAACTCGCTGTGTACAGTATACGCTGATTCAACGATCCAATTGCACAGCTAAAGACGTTACAATGATGTACGTCATGTTAATTTAAGAAATTAAACGTACTTGGATGCAAAACAAACAGCCGTGAAACACAGGCTGGCTCTTGTTCTGCATCTCTTTTTAGCGCCTCAGTGTGCTGATAACGAAACAGCGCCTCCACTATGGCGTAATGTCGCAACTGCAGTTACAAATGACAGTCTGTTAAATGCACGAAGCATTTCTTGTGAAGACTCACAACATAATTTTGGCGAGAGCCTGAGGCGGCACGACATTTGACACGACAATTTCTCTATGCAGTAAAAACCCTGCATACAGCTGCACACCACTTGTTTAAAACATGTAAATTGCGGGCTCCGTCCAGTTCGCGCGCAGAGCGCGAGTGCTCTGCTCACTCTGCGCATGGGTAATGCGCATGTCAGACACCACAGAGCCGCTTCAAGTTGAACACACCCCATATCGATATTAACGATATTGTGTAATCCCACATCGCGTTGAAAAAATATATCGATATATCTTAAAAATCGATATATCGCCCAGCCCTAACTTGGATTACTTGAAAGGTAAATAGGAATGTATTCTGAGTGGGACATGTTCACATAACATCTCCACCAATGAACATTACAAAGAGCAAAACCTGACCTACTTTACGATCAGCTGGCTTGCTATCTCTGATAAGTTTTAATGCGCTGGATGAATAAGTGTAGTTTATCCTGTTATTCCACAATGGCTCTCGTGAAAATAGAAAATAAGCTATTACCGACCTTTTCTTTGTGACCACATCTGCGGTTTAGTTTACCGTGTGTTGTCTAGGAAATGCTGTATGGAGGTTTATTACACCGAATGAATAGGGTTCTTTTGGATACGGGCCCAGTGTTGAGATTGTACCCGCGGATCCTCCAGCTTTCCGCACGCCATCTCTGCGAGTATTATCTGTCAGCATGCCCTGTGGAGTTTGTGCTTTTCTTCCCCTTTTGTGACTTCACAGCGGAATAAAATCTAATATATCATGAGTCAATGGCTTATTGTAGTTCCTGCTTTCCTGCCCAGCATCTGTTGTTGATAAATGTTATGGATTGGAATCCATCACCCAGCAAGCGTTGAATGAATTCACTCATCTTCAGTGTCTTTCTTGCGCACACTCACACGAACGCTCGGCGACATCAGCGCGTTTGTTGTTAAAGGCCGCGTCCCTCACCTTTTAATTTTTATACTATAGTAGGGGAAATGACAATGGTTGTCAAAAGTTCCCCAGAACTGTTTGACATTCTTCAAAATATCTTATTTTGTGTTTAACAGAACAGATATTTATAAAGCAATTGTATTCCTCCTATGATAGTCAATGGTGGCCAAGAACTGTTTGGTTCCAAGCATTCTTCCAAATATCTCTCTTTGTGTTCATCAGAACAAAGAAATGTATACAGATTTGGAACAACTAAGTAAAATTCTATTTTGGGTGACTTCCTTTAACAAAGGTTGGCGGGTAGTGCATTATGGGCCAAAAGGAGGCCAAAGTTCCTGACAGAGCAATTTGCAGTCCATTCTGTTAGGGTCAGTCTTCACAATAGTGTCCTGCGGAGTGGCCCATAAAGTGTGTCTCTGTGGTGCAGCGCTGTAAATGCGGTTTACTTCACTAGCAGGCGCCGTTAGGTCTAGTTAGTCTAATGAGTATTAATCAGCTCTTGCTGGTGCCCTTCACACCTGACTTACACCCAGCAAACTCAATTAAGGGGGGTGAGGTGCTCCATCATGTCACTGTGGGGGATGTGAAGTTCATTTAGCCAAGATTTATATCATATTGGGTTTGTAACATTAATAAGAGGTATTATGTATTACCTGCATGCTCATTAACTGCGTAAAGAATTCTTATGCTACATCCACCTGCATCTGTTTGCTGGTAGATTTGCTGTTCTTGTGCATTTGTTTGCCCATCTGTTCATTCGGAGGCAAGTCAGCAGAACTGTTGAGATTCATGTCGGCTTTGCTTTTGAAGCAAAAATCATTCAATTTCATTAACACGCAGTACTTCTTTCATTTGTAATTTTCTATGGATTATACAATTTTAAGACTGGCATTGCTAGTGATTTTGGATGTTACATGTTCCTGTGGCATTGTACTTTTGGCGCAGAAAAAAAAATAAATCAGCATGACTCCCTCTTTGTTTCCTTATTAATGGTATTATGGCAAGTTATTGTAACTATAATCTATGGTTAAATAATATAGCTTTGTTCTCTTTCATGGTGTAGTTAAAGGGATACTTCACCCAAAAATGAAAATTCTGTCATGATTTACTCACCTTTCTAGTTGTTCCAAATCTGTATACATTTCTTCTGATGTACACAGAGAAAGATATTTGGAAGAATGCTTATAACCAAACAGATCTTGCCCCCATTGACTCCCATAGTAGGAAAAATTACTTTATCATTTTCTTTGTTCTGTTGAAGAATTTTGAAGAATGTAGGACAGCAAACAGTTCTGGGGCACTTTTGACTACCATTGTATTTTTTCCTACTATGGTAGTTAATACGGGGCAAAATCTGTCTGGTTATAAGCATTCTTCCAAATATCTTTCTCTGTTCATCAGAACAAAGATAGTTTTACAGATTTGGAACAACTCGTTGTTGAATAAATGACGACAGCATCTAAAGTAATAAAATATATAACATTATTTATATATATATATATATATATATACACTGTAATAAAAGTAACAAAGTAATAAAATATGGCAAGTTATTGTAACTATAATCTATGGTTAAATAATATAGCTTTGTTTTCTGTCAGGGTGTTGTAAAGTGAAATCTAAAGTAATACTTCAATTATGCTAATTCCAAGTATAATTATATTAGAGAGTCTTAGACGAGCACAGGATTCCAATCAATTATTGTTGAATTCTCAAACTAAACAATAAACGAATCCAAAATGAACACAGTGTAGCTTAGCAACCTTTTTCCAATATACCATAAATAAGATATGCTTAGACGAACACAAGTTTAAATGACACCCTGGGGAGAAGGTTATTAAATTCTAATTGTAAGGATGCTCCTCCGGTAGAAACGAAGAAGCTAAAATTCTCATTACAGTGATAAAAGAAAGAAGGCTCAATTTTACTCTGAGCAGATTTAGGGTCAGCCACACAAATGTTGGCATTCTACAGTGTGCTTAATATAATTGTGCTTGAATCAGGATTAAACGAGACAAAATAGGTAAGACTCATTAGCATATGTGCATTGAAGTTTAGAAGTTGTGCACTACCAGTCAACGGATAACCAACAGTGACAACAAAAACAACAACAGCAGTATAAATAAAGTCAGCAAACAGCAAAACAATAAGCGTTCAACTCAGCGTGCATCATTTATTCATGCTGCAATGCTTGCTGGGAGCTTGCAAATCCGAAATACTGTTCAATCTGAAATTATTTGTTCTGTCAGGGCAACATTTGGTGAGAAATGTAGGTCTAACAATGTGTTTTATGTAGATATGAAGTCATTAATGTTTATAAGTATCTGTTTGCTGAATAATATTGTTTTTTACAGTGCACAGAGGCTTTAAAATACATTAGACTAAAAATCAAGTGGTTGGATGCATGCAGCGAGCACACGAAAGGATTACCAGGTACACAGAATCAAGACACTTAGAGGTACACAACTACAAAGGCATAGTTTGTTGGTTCACTTAGAAGATGTGAGCATGTTTGATGGCGAGATCAATAGAGGACCTCCTGCTAAACCTCATCAGACATCAGTGAAGTGGGAAATGAGAGAAGGAAAAAATAGAAACGTAAAACGAGGAGGAGTTGTTGCACATCAGCAGATCCATGACACGGGACGGCAGCGCACTTAATCCATCCGAACACTCTACTGTTGACACTATCCGTATTAGAATGCGCAAACGTCAGGCAGAAGCAGTCTTTGTTCATTCAACCAAAGATTAAATTTGAATAAAGTGCAAACTATTAAACTTGATTAAAGTATTAATCGCTTCCATTTAACCCTCTCGTGCGGCGTTGCCGAGCGTTCTCGCTCAGCTATTGAGTTTTGTTCATTTGCGGAGCGGCGCTTTGAATTGATCCCTGACCGGCCGTAAGGGAAGTTTTACTGGCTCCCAGCGCATGCTCAAAGCCCACTTTAATAAAGGTGCTCTGTCACAAGCCGTTAAAGCCGGAGGTGAGAGCCGTAAACAAACATAGATGCCGTGCACGTAGCCGCCTTTCACCAGCAACCCTCCGAAATCACAATGCAGAAATCTGAGCCGCTGGTACGGTATCCTGTACACCGCTGTAAAAACCACAGCAATTAGAGTGATGTTCAGAGGTCTTAAACGTTCTCTTAAGGGGGTATTGACTTTTTTGTGGGGAAGTAAACATTTGTAATCAGCAGCTACCTAATAGTTTTTATAGTTTAAAAGTAGTGGTTATTAGATTCCTTTGTGCTACTTATCGAGGCAATTATGATTAATGCAACTTCTCATGCTGTTTTTCCCTCTGTTTAGTCTACAAACATAAATCTTATAAATTATACATCATAACTCTCTCTCAGATCTTGTGGTTTGTTGTGCTTTTACTTTCCTTGGTGCCATAAAACAAGGATCAGAGAAGCCCATTGACTTTATTGAAGGAAGGACCTTTTGAGACACTGCATAACCGCATAGAACACCTTGGCAACTGCATAGCAACACCTTAGCAACACACTGGTTACACACAAACCCAAGTTACACTTTTTCGTAAGAAATTGTGAATTATGGAATTATGTTACGGTGGAGTGGTGTATGTGACACGACGTTGTTACATTGTGAGATTAATAGAAGGTTTGTCTGGTCTATGCAGATAGGCCTTATCGACAGCAGAGGTGGATGAGATCAGCTTCCAGTAGTGTCAGGTGAGGAGACACTGTCACGGATCTGACACTCCCCCCACTGTTACACAATACGCTTGTGCTTTATATTCAATCCACAGAGTTTTTCAGAGAGAGTCAATGAGGTGTTTTTTTTTAAAGAAATTCTGTTATTCTTGAAGTGTCACAACAGAGCGGAGATAGTCCTCAGCTTTGAAATTTCTCTTGTTGCTCGCTGTTCATCCAGTGATGGGGAAAGGATCTAAAATTGAATCTTCTTAACTGCGGCTTTCTTGGCTGCCTATCGCTTCATTCCGTTTGCTGGGAAGTATTTGTGGAAGAAGTATCTGTATTCTTGTCTTCTAATGGACATGAATAGACATTTATGATTTATGAGACCCCTGAATTAATGATCAACAAGCTGCCTATAGTTTCCACAACACCGTTGACGGGATTTACAGGAAATTGAATCAAAACATCTGTGGGTAGAAAGTAATTGTACTGGAGTGCAACAGTTGTACCAGCCAGTTGATAGTTAATTGGTAATCTGCTTCCTCTCATTCTGTTAGAGATTGGTTGCAATGGTTGTTATCTATACAAATATACACTATTCGGACAAACGTATTGGGACGCCCCCTTCCAGTGAACAGTTTTGACTACTTTTCCTATGTTTCAGCGAGTACAAATCTTAAAGAAACGGTTCACCCAAAAATGAAAATTCTGTCACCATTTACTCACCCTTAAGTTGTTCCAAACCTGTATAAATTATTTTGTTCTGTTGAACACAAAAGAAGATATTTTGAAGAATTTGGGAAAGCAAACCGTTTTGGGGCACCTTTGATTACCATTATACTACTATCCTACAATGGTATTGAACGATGTGCCAGAACTGAAACATTCTTCTAAATATCTTCTTTTGTGTTCATCAGAATAAAGAAATTTAGGTTTGGAACAACTTGAGGGTGAGTAAATGAAGACAGAATTTTCATTTTTGGTTGAACTACCCCTTTAATGCTACCGCATATAATGATATTCTAGGGAACAGTATTTTGCTGCTTCCTCTTATTCTGTTAGAGATTGCTTGCAATGGTACTTATCTATATACACTATTCGGACAACACGAAAAAGCATCCAACACGAAAAAGCCCCTGTGCACAAAGCAAGGTTCTAAAAAGAAATTGATTCAGTCTAGTGGATTAATTTACATCATGTTATATTATTATGTATATTATATTATTGTTTTTTACGTGTGTTGCATAGTTGTGTTTGAAATGTAAACTGAAGCGTTGCAGAAAATTGCAAAAAATTGCATGCAACAACAGTCGTATTAAGTCAAAGCGCCCGGAGAATGGATGCAAAATATAACTACAAGAGAATATCAACAATATTAATAACTGATAGAAATTGTAGTCTGTGTATGCTTTATTTACGGTGAGCTTTTTGTTTATCATGCATATTTTGCATATTCGAAAAGAGCTAGTTTGCTTTTTTGCCAAATAATTCAAATAATTTTAGTGTTTTGTCCATTCTGTACCACACTCCCTTTTAGGAATATATATATTGAATATCACATCCCACATAATCTTAAAGTGGAAATTGTTGTTTTAGCTACTGAGAGAAGCTTTTACCTATAACATCGTAAAGTAAACCTTATTGCATATTCATCGACTGATTTATTTAATATATAAATGTATTTATTTTATGTAACAGTTCTAATTTAGTTTTATTTTGGTTATTTAATTACTTTTATGGTGTTTTTGGCTTGATTTTGGGTGAAAAAACTGTTCTCTGGCTCTGTGCTTGTATTCTGGTGACAGTATAATGAAATCTAATCTTCAAAAAAAAAAAAAACTGCAGAAACTCAATTTAGGCCACTGTTTTAATTGTAAGTGTAGTTGCCAGTTTGTACTCTCCAGAAAACTCTTCCAGAGGGCTCAGAGATCAGTACTAAATGGCCCTGGCCTGTCCTTGATTTGTAATTTGTCTCTCTTCATAAGCATGAGCTGTCTGATTACTGATAATGGTGCATGCATAATATGAAAGGTCTTAGCCAGCGGTGGACTGCTCTGCACCTTCATTATTCTACAGCCTTTTAAAGCCGTATGTTGGTGTGCGCTTGCTAATGGGCCGTAGCGGAAGGTGACAAAGGAAATGCGACAAAAAAACCCAGCAAAGTGGCTGAATCTTTCTGTGGTGATTGCGTTGCGTCACTTTATCGTGTTTATGAGTCTTAGTGGATATCCAGCATGTCTTGGAATGGAATAGGTTCTCTGTAATGTGTCAGACAGACAGAGGCTGAATTGCGTTTCAGAGAAATGTTCTTAACTTGCAATGTGCTTGATGTATATTAATGTAGACGTTGTTTCAGATTTGACCGTTACCTGACACGCACATACACAGTTAGAAGTAAAGTGCGTGTTTGTTCAACGGTGGTCACATCCCATAATGACCTTTCCACCTGGCCGTGGAGACGCTGTGGGGCCGTCTTGGACCTGTTGGACACATCAGCTCTTTCCGTCTTCCTTGTTCGCATCTGCATTCCTGCCCTTTTCCTTGTGTCCCTGGAGTCGTAGACTGAACCCATGACCTCAAGGCGGGCCGACCCACTATCTGTTTGCCAATGCAAAGATTGTTTTTCAGTCCTTGAAATTCTACCCGAGAAGATCAGTGTAGCCTGTGTGTCCTGTGTCGGGGTAAAGGGGAAGAGGTCGGGGGATGTAGCTTGGCACCCTGGTGAGCATTTAGGAGAATCCAGAATGCATTGGAGTATATCAACTTGAGTATATTTTAGGTCTCTTGGATTTTTTTTTTTTGGGTGCTATCTCTCTGTTTTCTGTTTCCATTCTCTGCATCAAATTAGTTTTATTAAACAGAACTTTTGCAGAAAATCACTTAATAGCATTCTGTTTCCTGTGGAAAGCATGTCTAAACCAAATAGAAGATTTATAGACCCTTTTTGATACTTCCTTACGGTCAAACCCGCTTCCATCAAGACTGTTTAAAGCTCCTTTCGGCAGAGTTTAGAGTGCAGACTCAAAATAATACAAATAAATAAAACACTCCTACAAGGGCATTATTCCCCCGCTCCTTTATCAGCCTGCACAAAAGTGGGTCTCAGTGCTGCGATTTCATGCTTTCAGCTTACTAATAGCATTATACAAAATACCATTACCCTGGGAAGGACACTAGTACGCAGAAATGAAGGCAGAGCTAAATTTGGCCGACAGAAAATAAAACTTTTCTTGCGAGTCACACTGTGGTGTGATACTACACACAATAAAATGCTCTTATATGCTGTTTTTCCCTTTGGGTTGTTTATTGTTTACTGTGTATTTGCATAGTTGTTTTGTCAGGATCATTGCTCTCAGGCGTTGAAGTTCAAGAGCATGCTGGGATTTCTGCTACTTTCTGGAACTTTAGTCTTGGTGTAAAACAATGAATATCTTCTCGATGTTTTAAACATTTGTCCCCACACATGAAGAAAAACTGTATTTCTTTTTTATTTATCTTTCTTCATTAGGACTTTTTAAATCGCTTTTTCGCCATGTTTTTTTCTTTTAAACTGATTTGAAACTGGATATTGCTGTTTGCTTCTTTAACCTAGAGCTACTTTTCGGGACATATTACATGTTATATAGTTTTTATTTTATTTTATTTTAGTTTTTTTAACATTAAAGAGTTTCTTGTCTGATAGAAAGCTAAAATCTGAATGTAAATAGCACCAATTTTGTGAAATGATGGAGCGTGTTATTTAATTGATGAAAGCAGTGGCTCTCTGTTTGCTCAGGTGCCTCTTCTCTCTCTCTCTCTCTCTCTCTCTCTCTCTCTCTCTCTCTCTCTCTCTCTTCCTTTTTCCTCTCCCTCACTTTAGTGAATAATGAACAAACCCTTTGAAAGCAGATGTTGCCTCTTCATCAGCCTCTTCAGAGAGACCCTCTTGAAAAAATGAGTTTGTTTAAAAAAGGAAAAAGAAACAGAAGGGCAGCATCAAAGTGCCGGCTGACTGATGTTCAAAATGGCCCGGCCCGTGACGGTGTGACAGAAACAATACCTCTGGCACATCTCTGGCTAAGCACCATGAACGATAATGACATTAGACATGGCTCAATGCAAATCCCAAAACCTGACCCTTGAGAAGCCCTCTTTGTGTGCCTTTTTTGCACTAGTTTGACCAGAACTCAGTACCCATGATTACTTTAATTGTTTTTACTCTGTTCTACTTAACCACTGTTTTATGCGATCACCTTCAACTCGCAATGATTTGAGGAAAAAATAAGCAATCAATGATTAAAACGGAATGGAATATTCTCAGATTACCTGGATAATCTACTACAAACTAAAAAAATCTTAGTCTTTCCGAATAGCTTTGTTAAAGGGTCGAATTGAGCCTATGTTACTGAATACCTCTCAAGCCAGTGTTTGGAGAGCTGCTCACTCACCAACAATGTTCATCATCCCAGTAGTGAAGTGAAAAGAGGTCACAAGCCCCGCAGCAGTTGACCCCTGTTGCTTCTGCTTTGTTGGTAATGCTAAAGTTGGCTACGTGTCAAACCCTGTGTATTCCCGTGCCAGGATGAGAGTCTTTGAAGTCATTTTACACGTATACCTGTACATCCAACATTTCTGCCAAAATAGCCGGAAGAATGAACATGTGGAGGAAACTGCTTCTGTATGTCAGTTGAGGCCACTTTCGCTTGATTGATCCCTGGTGATTCTCTTGTTATTTTTTAAACCTTTTTTTTTTTTTAAAAAGGGACATGACCACCCTTAAGCATCTTCCCTAATAGTCATGCTTGACCAGGCGGTATTAATCTTGTTTAATGTCCCGACCGGGTCATTTGTCAGGGGGTTAATCGGGTCAGTATTTGTTAACCCTTGACTCCAAGGTCATGTGGAACCTCAGGCCCAGGGCACTTGCAGTGCCACAATTTCTAATCGAATCTGGTTTTAATCATTTGGATGATGAACATAAAAGTTCATCCCTGAATAATTTCCAAATGGATTACTAAAGTGTAAATTCTGAGATCCAGAGTTATTTTAAACATGTTGAAGGAAGAAAAGCGTGCATGTGTGTTTGGAATGCTGTATCCGCCTTCTGTCACCTTGAACATCATTACCGTCAGCTTGCCATCACTATTGGCAAGCTACCGTCGCTCACACGTTTCCGTGCATCATGATGATTTCAGCACTGGTAATTGTTGGCGTCTCGCAGGTGTATGTGAACTCCCGTCTAGACACTGGCAGTCTTATTTTATAGATCGTAAAGGTGGCATGACTGTCACTCTTGGGGTGAGAACTGCGTAACGCATGTAAGTTTTGGTGTTTTTGACCAGTGAATGCTGAAACGTGTTTTATTGCACTTCCAAGTGTAAAACCCAGGGTCACAGGGAGGTTGCGAATGCTTGTCTTTTGTTTTAAAGGGACAGTTCACCCAAAAAACATTTACTCACCTTTGAGTTGTTACAAATCTGTACACATTTATTTGTTCTGATTAGGGTTGGGAATCGTTTCAATTTTATCGATTCCGATTCCAATTCTGATTCTGCTTATCGATTTCAATTCTTATCGATTCCCAGTTTCGATTCCACAGTTGAAGTAAAACATTTAGATATCAACCTGTATGGTCATGTAGCCTGCTTATTGACTTGTTTGCAAATATATATATATATATATATTTATGAGCACCGTTTTGTCGCATAGAAACACACCTTTTCTGATTTATTACAATTTGTATTATCATAGTTGAACTACATCATGGTTAAACTGCAGTTACTATAATGCAACTATGGTTAATTTGTGATTCCTGTGCTTTAATGCAAATTCTCTAACTAAACTATGCTTACTATAGTAAAAAATATCGATAATTTTCATAAGGGCTGTTATTGAGATATCAGCAGATCATGCAACATTTTAATATGCACACAGGAATTGATAAGAGGAATTCAAATTTTAATCTCAAGTATCCGATTCCTATTCCTTTCGATTCCGATCCGATTCCTAGCCTTTTGATTCCGATTCCAAATTGGAATTGATTTTCGATTCCAAACCCTAGTTCTGATGAACACATAGAAAGATATTTGAAAGAATGCTTGTAACCAAACAGTTCTTGGACCCCTCTGACTACCATAGTAGGAAAAATTACTTGATAAATGTCTGTTCTGTTAAACACAAAATGAAGAATGTCAAACAGTTCTGGGGCACTTTTGACTACCATTGTCATTTGTCCCTACTATAGTTCATACTACGATGAACAAGCACTCTCTGTCATGGTGAAGTTCCATTCTGTTTGTTCATGATGACATCCTGTTATTTGAAGTCAGTCACGTCGCAGGATAAACAAACCTAGTAAACCTCAGTGTGCAGCTCGTCCCACATCAGATCCTTCCACCAGCCTCACCATCCTTAGATTTACATTACACTGAAGTTATTTACATTTTTTTAGTGGTGTAAAGGTAGTATATTTCAAGGCTCATTGTGCCAAAATAAATCATGCGACGCTCGCGTGCCCCCAGAGCCTGTGCTCTTTCTTAGACACGATTATCATTCTTTTAATGAAATGGCCTGGCGTTTAGCAAACATGTTATGAAAGGATAGTTTCTAATAGAACTGGGACACCTCCTCCCCCATCTCTGGAGGATCTAATTAAACTAAACTAGTTTCCAACCCGTTCTAAATGACTTCAGAAAAACCCATTCATTATGTCTGCCCTCCAGACGTGTTCGAAATATACTCAAACATTATATTTATCAATTAAATAGGTTATTAAACGACTTAAGTGTTGTTGAGTAATATGCAGCGTCCCAACCCTTGAGATTCGGCTTGTTTTCCGTCGCATCATTAGGGTGGACGTTAATACTTAAACTCGGAATAAAAGTGCCCCTGAGTCTATTAGGCTCGGTCTTTATATTTCATTAATTAATCCTGACCTTGAGGTCTCCCAAGTAGCATTTTCCATAGTTCTTATCAAATTTGACCCGAGTGCAACGATTCGATAAACTAATCCACCTTCTCCACTTTATCTGATGAAAGTTTAAACCCATTGATCAATGACCGTCTGCAAACAGAGACTTTCTGTGCTGCCATGGCAACGGTATAGACCCACAAGTGTGTATTTACCAAATGACACGCCGGACCCTGCTGTATAGTCGATTTTCTGTTGCTTTTGTTTTGTGGAGAAGCGTGATAAAACGCAGTTGAGGGACCTAGTACGTACAGGCCGACGGAACGTTACGAGCCATGTGCAAATTTCAATACGTTCTGACCAAAAGAATCCTTTTTGTCTTTCCGCCTTATTGTCTTATTTCCCGTCGTAAACGGACGGTCCAGATCTAGTCAATGAAAGATACAAAGCCATTAGACCTCAGGTGTGGCTACTGCCGTGCTAAATAAATCAATTTCTCGGCAGGGTTTCCTCATCACCGCGTTCGCCATAACTCATCCGGTCTCGAGTCCATTTGGCTAATGGCTCTGGGCCACCCTTGTCCAACAAGGACGCTGATTGGCTGTCTCTCGTCTGCGCGGGTCCGTCCAAGAGCTCTTAGCACAAGACAGGGAGGTTTATATGTTCTGACAGAGACAAATGGCTCGAGAGAGAGAGAAAACGATAGGGTAGACAGGGGGAGGTAGACAGCGAGAGGTGAGATAATCTCGGAGTCGTCTGAAAACGAGCCCTGCCGGACTGCCAGGTTGTGCCTCCTTGATTAGAATTGCAGATAACCCAGACAATGAGGTGAGACTGAGCTACTGGTGCTGGCGCTGTGAGTGACAGCAGGAAACACTCTGAAGCTGTGTGAGCGTGCACGCATGCGACATGCACTCTGCTGCCCGGTACACGCTTTCCTGACAAAGCGGAAGCCATTCGCTAAGGTCCTTGCATGCGTTGAAGTCTGACAGATGAATTGATGAGATTATCAGAAAGCATGTGTCGATGTTAAAGTTTGATTATTGTGCAAGTTTCTAGTGTAAAGATTTTTATTTGGTTGGCGGTCTTGGTATCCATTGCGTTGTAGATTCAAGCGCAGCCCAGTAGTCACAGTCCATGACATCACGGCTGCCAAAAACAAAGCTGGCCCTTAAAGGTCAAGTTGTCTAAGACGGCATGTTTAGTTTTAAACAAAAAATAGACCCTGGAGTGACCTTCATGATACTGCTTCTGGTCGGAAGTAGTATTTCACACAGCCGGTTCTTTCCATGAGGTCTTTTCAGAGGAGGAAATGCGACTATGGTGCGAGTCCTGAAGGTTTCTCTCAGCGCACGATATTGCCCACACACATTCATTGAAAGGGTGTCAGAATCCACCACTTGTCATTTCCAACCGACACACTGGACATGTTCTTTCTCCTAAATGAACCTCAGGGAATTCGCTGCTGAATATTCCTCCGCTCTCGGTCTGACAGAAAACTCTAGAGTCGCCCTGGGTGCTGGTGGGTAAATCTGGCACCGGTAAAGACACATCGCTTCGCCTCAGCCAAACCAGCTGTCTTTGTCTGCCAACTCAGTCAGTCCCTGCTAAGCATGGGTAGGAATATTGCCATTTACTCCAGTGGTGTAAAGTATTTGAGTAAATGTACTTAGTTACTTTACTTAAGTATCTTTTTGGCTACGTTGTAGTTGTACTGCGTATTAAAGATATAAGCAACTTTAACTCTCTACATTTTTTCACAAGTATATGTACTCTTTACTTCACTACATTTGTAATTACCAATGCAATAATACATTACATTTTGCATGGCACCTAACTTTTTCTGCAGCAGTTTATTTCTGCTACAGAAGAAGCAATATTGTCATTTACAGGGCATTGAAGGTACTATATCTTGTGCATTTTTGCCCTTACTTACTGAAACTTGTCAACATGGCTTCTTTATGCGAATGCGGGTGCATTATCAGGTAGTTGACATCGCTGGTGTTTTATGTGGGGAGAGGACATGACTGCAGCCGGCGATAAGGCCAAAACCAGCATGTCCAGTGCAAAAAGGCTTTGACTTTTGTAATTTTTTACTTAACATTATTTTATTTATGCGTTTTATTGAAGAGATTTTTTTGAATGATATTGGTTTCCTTATGAGCACTTGAGTTTAACTGAGACTTGGGTGTTTGTAATAGACGTAGGCTATGGTGTCGACCTTGATTTTTTGCAATTTTGAGGTGTTCAGTTTGATGCGATTGCTCTCCTCACGAATCAACTGTTTCTTGTTTTTCACTGACATGTCTCTTAGGTGTTGAGGACTAGTGCTGCTTTGAGCCTACATTCAGTATGAGTAAAATACTCAAGTACTGTTCAAATCAGACACTCTAAGACTTTTACTCAAGTCGTTTTGGAATTCGTGACTTGTAACTTGTAATGGAGTAATTTTCACTGCAAGGTATCTGTACTTTTACTCAAGTATGGGTTTCAGGTACTCTTTACACCTCTGATTTACTCTGTATGCATGTTAAAAATAGAAGCCAACTAAATATATTAGCAGGTGAATTTGTTATTCAAGTTTAAATACTAAAGTTTAGCGCTGTCAAACGATTAATCGCGATTCATCGCATCCAAAATACAAGTTTGTGTTTACATAATATATGTCTGTGTACTGTGGATATTAATTTTGTATTTATATAAACAAAAACATACACATACGTGCATATACAGTATATATTTAGGAAATATTTAGATGTATTTATTTATATTTACCAATAATTGAAATGATATATAAGCATTTATTATTTTTCATATTTTTCTTAAATATATACATGTATGTGTATGTCTTTATGAATACAAAATTAATATGCACAGTACACAGACATATATGTAAACACAAACTTTTATTCTGGATGCGATTAATCGTTTGACAGCCCTACTAAAGTTTTATACTTTAGTTTATTAAATATTTTAATTTCACACTGATGTCATGAAAGGTATTAAGTTAATATTCTGCTCTGCATATTAACTAAAATAAAACTCAATTTATGAAATCAGGAGAATAATACTTTTAGATTTCATTGATAGTAGCTCTTATTTCCGAGAGTGTCGGTATGAATATGTGCGAGATGATCCAGCTAGATTATGAATGCCTCATCTGATTTCACCTCATTACCTCATTTAAATGTCATAACCTTTAACACAGCTGATTATTCCTCTCATTGAAATACTGCCACAAAGTAAAGCTTTCTCTATGTGCTTAAAGGGCATTTAAAAGTCGTACCTTCTCAGCCCGAGAGCACATATTCGGTTCGGGCCTTTTAAATTCGCACCGTATTTTTGATTCGCTGCAGGCCTGCTGGCTGAATGAATCCAAATTGAATACTAGAAATTTTTGAAGCGTTTAAAAAGTGTTCTAATTATAAACTTCTGCAGTTTCCATCCCATTCTTGTTTTTGGGCACGAAGTGTATTTGCTGCACCGAGGTACGTTTTTTTTTTGTACGTTTTTCGTCGTGATGCGGTTGCGTATCAGCGCAAGCTTTCGGTGCTGTGAGCAATTCATTTGTTGAATTGTGATATATTGTTTTAAGATATTGCCCATGTTAATTGGAATTCAGAGAATGACTGCTCTGGGTTTTAGGGATAATGGATGCTGTTTCTCTTCAGTCGCTCCTCAGTGCCGTTTGTACACTAAAGGCGGTTTTATAACAGGAAGTCTTGCTTGACTGCTTATGTTGAGAGAGAAAGGGTGAAGGAAAAGTGATGAGTCAGGCGTGGAAGAACACGACTGAATGAGAAGGCGACCAGGCGTGCGGACCATTATGTGTTTCCTTCCTGTCAATCATAAGCCAGACTGACAGTTCACACAATCGCTTTAACAGATCTTTAGGGAGAAGACCCTCGACCTTTCCACAGTGATCCCAATATCCAAAAAGATCTTTCTCTGGATGAGCAAAATTCATTTAATCCCCACTTGACACTGAGCACTTAAAAGTAGATTTACCACATCTCCTAGTTTGTATATGATGTCAAAAAGGCAATAACTCAGACCTTAAAATAACATGGTTTAGAACAAAACTAAGGTCTAAATAGTGTTTCAAATATTTGGTGTGAAGTAGTCTTGAAAGTGGAAGAGTAAGAGTTTGTCGTATTTCCCCTCCTCCAGAGAAAAATGATGGTGTTAATTATGAAGACCAGCAGGAACAGACTGGGATCAAGATGTTATAATTATTAGAGGCCTGCTCATGCTAATGCATTGCTCCTCTGCTGTGGGCACAGAAGGCCAAAACCTTTCTAACCCACAAACTTGCCTTTTTTTTAAAGATTATATTTAAGAATGTTTAAAGCTGCTAACTTTTGCCTCAATATCACCATCTCTGTTTCAAACTGAAAGTTGCAGGTTACTTTATGTGCTTGTCTTTGTGGGTTAAGGTCAAATGTTGTCAAACTACCCAGGCAACTATATATGCACGCACGCACGCACGCACGCACACGCACGCACGCAAACACACACACGCACACGCACGCACGCACGCACGCACGCACGCACGCACACACACACACACGCACGCACGCACGCACACACACACACACACACAGGCTTTGGTTGACTATCCCCGTGGGGACAGTCCATAGGCGTAATGTTTTTATACTGTACAAACTGTATATTCTATCCCCTATCCCTAACCCTATCCCTAAACCTAAAGATCATAGAACACTTTTTGCATTTTTAGATTTGTAAAAAATATTGTTCTGTACAATTTATAAGCTTTTTTGCCCCTGGGGACCTCAATTTTGTCCCCATGTGTTGGTGTGTATTCAGGTTTAGGTCCCCACCAGGATATACAAACATGAACACACACACACACACACACACACACACGCACAAACACATATATACATCATTTATTAGCGGCGGAAAATATTATTTTCAGTTTTTCAGAATTTACTATTTGTATGTTTTTATGTAAAATTACTATTTTTGTTTCATTCTGTAAACTTCTAACAATACTGTATTTTTCCTAAATTTCAAATAAAAATATTGTTTCTATTTGTATTTATTTGCAGAAAATGTAAACTGGAGAAACAGGTCAAAATAACAAAAAAAGATGATCTTTATTTTTCAGACTCTCAAATACTGCAAAGAAAACAAGTTCATATTCACTTTTAAGCAGTACAACAGGAATATTTCTACATGTATTTAGGAAAAGTAAAACAATATTTTTTATGTCATAACCTCGATTTTATCACAGTTTTCATGTGTCTTGTCATGCGGTATGTGTGTGTGTATATATATATATATATATATATATATACTATTAATGTAATAACTATGACTAATAAATATGCATTCCAGTCTCCGATGTGTGTAGAGCAAAAAAAATCTGTCATCAGTTAGAAGCACATCTGAAGATTCAGTTCCAAAAATCAGATCGTCTACATGTCTGCATGACTTAGTCACTGGCGTTTTTACTGTACCCAAAAGGTGCCGCGTGCTCCAGGCCGGCGCCGGTCAATGCGAGCTCAATGATTTGTGCGGTACAGCTGACCCTGCGGAGGGCCGGAGGAGGTGTACAGGGGAGAGCTCGGGTGTTTTAGTGGGCAGCTGCTAATGCTTAATCTCCCGTGCTGACACCGGCTGAATTAATTGATAGTGTTCTCTGGAAGTCTGCTGGAAACTTGTCAGGACCCGTCAGATAAATCACCGGACAGGATTCCTCTCTGTCATTTACTGAGCCTGGCCTCAGCCGCCTCCGTCTTTGTGTGTTTATGTGGCTGGCCATAAGAAAGGGGGGGGGGGGGATAGAAGGAAAGAAAAATAAAGACTGGTGAAAAGCGTGTGGTTTTGTTTGTTGAGTCGGTCCCTTGAATTTAAACTCTGTGAGAAATTCATGGTTTGTGTAAGCAAAAGAACTAAGGACTATCAGTTTGTTATATCGTGAATTTCTTTGTCAAAGTAGAAATGTCACTGGATATGTCCATTAGGGTCTCAATAATGTACCATTGTACAGTATATAAGAGGAGCAGATGAGGGTACATCTACATTTTTTATTCTTATCTAGTTCTAATTTTTTAACATTAAGAGATGTATGACTTCCCGTTTCACAAAAATGTTCCCATGTTGACTCTCATATTGACCTATACTTGAATAGCTATAGCCTGGATTGTGTAGTATAATATACTCAACCAAGACTAATTATAATCGAAAGCAGTTTAGGAGATTCAGAAGATAGTAAAGAATAATAGGGGATTACACTAATAGTGGCTAAACCTCAGGAATGTACATTAATCTGCTTTAGTCACCACTGAAAGGTTTCCCACATCTGGTTAAGGTACACACATTATTTTTGGAATAACTATTGTTTGCTTTGGTTATTAATACCTGAAGTTCTATCAGAAGTTTGGTAGAAGCCGTGCAGTGTGAGTGCTCGTGCGACAGACAGGTGTCAGTCTCTGTGATGGGTATGGTACAGTCTGTAAAGGCCGTAAAAATATTACACTATGCAATCATCTTGAGTTTACTTCACTTGCAGTAATTTGCTACTTTTAGTCAGCGGTGGGTGGCATTCGGGGGCTTTTGTCTTTGAGCATTATATTCTGGAAAAATATATGCTTGTGCGTACATGGTGAGTCATCAAATTGTTTTGATCCATTTTCCTAAAAGAGCAAGATTTTAAATGCCTACATCTGCTTCTTTTTTTTTTATTCTGTCAACTTTTAGGAGTACACATTTTAATAGCCTTTACTTGTAGTCCCTGCATAATAGCCACAAAACTCCAGTTGCGTTTTCACAGGGTCTGTATGGATTGACAGAATAGCATAAGAAAAAATCATTTTCACCACCATGTTTATTTTAAAGATGGGGTAACATGCTATATCATGCATTTGACTTCTTTGCACTTTTAAACGTGCTGGCTTCTCATGCTTAACATGGTCAACTTGTTAAAAAAACGAGTTGGACGTATGCTGTAGTATTTCTGTACTCCAACTTGCAAAATTTTTTCTAAGTCTGGATCCCTGTTTCGTAACAGGGATCCTATTGCCTTTTATTGGCCATTCTCCCGGAAAAGCAGGCCCACGCGTCATTCACAGAGCGAAAGACCACACCCACATGCTAGCGTGAGAGAAAGACCACACCCACACGTCAACCAGCCAGCGTGAGAAAGAGCAGCACGCCCATCAATGCCGCTTCATGCGATAAGTCAAACTGAGTCATATCTCTGTGTTTTGTTGGCAATCGGCACGTACGTGCATAATATAAACAACACGAAGGGATAATGCATTGATGTATTGTGTGCTCGTGCTGTAGTTCCGTCTCCCCTGCCCGCCCCCAGCAGCTCGTCTTTTCCCAGAAATAATCGTTCAGCTGTATCTCTCTTTTATAAATGTGATCAAACTAAATACTCTTCGAAGATGCGAAGTATGCAATACTACTGTACAGGTACTCAAGATTAATATGAGATTTGCAGAAACTGCGTGTGTTACCCCATCTTTAATAGTTGTACTGTTTCTACTTAATGAAAAGTGGAAAACAAACTCTTGCTGCATTATTCTTAATAGAAAAAAAATCTGTACATATCGATTCAGAGACTTAGAGATTTCAGTCTATATAATGAGACTTCAGAGATTTATTTTTGTCATATAGGCCTTATTGATGTTTCTGCTCTCAACAGCCACTGTGCTTATAATTAGATTAGAATCAAATCAATTAAACTTCAGCGTAAAGGGCGTTCCAACCAAGGCGGGCATGTACCTGTATTGTCGCACTGTCACATTTGGCTCCTAATGTAATGCACTGTCTAGACCAGGGGTCTTCAACCGGGGGTCCACGGTGGAACTGCAAGGGGTCCGTTTATTACGGTTTACTCGCAGGCAACTTTTTGTTAAAAATGTAAAGCATGGGTACAGAAATATTACAACCAATGTTCTCTATAAGCTGCGCACGTGCGTGGCCGCACGGACTCATTGAAGCTCCCGCACATTGCAATTTTAACCTGTGTTCGTGCAGACAAAAACATCCATTCAGGCAGCGGAAGCAAGCAATGGAAGAAACGTTACATCTGCATCATAAAAACCGGTAGGGTTAGAATCAATGAATTCTCTGTCTTCCTTCCTATAAAAGTACGCATGAAAGGAGTTGCGTGCAAATAAAGTACATTCTCATATGTTTCTGAACTTCTGTTCAAATTTGTTAAAGCTGTAAAGCGCTAATTTGAAAGCCAAATGACACCACACCGCTTCTGCATTGTAAACTCTGACAGAACTATCGTACGTGTTTAAAATCAATGAAACGCGCACCGTGCAGTACTGATGGTGCACGTCAAACAAGTTGCCCTGAAAATAACGCGGACTCGTTGCATCATGTTTCTCTCCTTAGTCTCATATGATGCTCTGCAGAAAAAAACTTGTGACAACTGAGCTCAGAATTATAAAATAGAGGTGTGTTCTGCAACACACAAAGAAGCGGAAGAAAAAAAAAGAATGACACGTAATAAAACGGCCTGAATTTACAACAGAATGCATACAATACAAATATTTCTTTCACATCCAGAGGCAACCCCTACCTCCACTAGAATAGTCTTTGTGCCATTAACCAGGGTCAGTCATCTCATTGAAGCCTTAATAAAAACTAAGGTTCAAATAAATGTGTAATTGTCCATCTCACAGTAAAATGAAAATGTTTGATGCTGCAAATCCCTTAAAATAATAAAGCAATCTATATTAAAAACAAAAATAATACACAGAAAAGTATTTAGCCCATGTGCAACAATAACATAATAGTGCTAATGTAATGTCTTAGCATAATATTGCCGTGACAATAGGGTTGTTTCTATTTAAAGCTCCGTTTACACATTTAGTATAAGGGGGTCCCTGCTCCATGCATCTCTCATCTAAGGGGTCCTTGCCCCGAAAAACGTTGAAGACCCCTAGTCTAGACCGATCTCATTGACAGTCGAAAGCCGTCCAGTTTCTGCACAAATATTCTCTGCCAGATCAGACTATGCAATGTGCTACTTCATCCTTTTTTCTGCTTATGTAGTCGCCGCAGAAAGCTTTAGCTTAACTCTTATCAATTTCAGGCCTTTTAGTTTTATAGTGGTTTTGAGCAGCTGGAATTTCAGTCTCTCAAATGTGAGCGTTCTAACCGCTCGGTTTGACAGGCATTCCTCAAAATGGAGATACTGTTCAGTCTAATGTACTCATGCTTGGTTGTTAACCTGCATTTTTAAAAATGCTGAAAAATGTAAAGTTCAGGAAGCACCTTTTTTTGCTCTATTTCTAAGCTTTTTTATCCATTGGAAAGAAAATAAATACCTTTCAAATTGTCAAATGATTAGACATACAGTTTATTCAGTTAAACAATAACTCATAAATTATTTAGAATTACATGAGTTTTTCGATTTTTTTTTTCTTCAATTTGTTAAATGTTCTTTTCCCATTTAAATTTGACAGTTCAATCATAGGAGCAACTAGTTATTTCACTGAGTGTTTTTAAGTGCCACTCCTGGTTTCACATAAGTAGTGTAGCTGGATTCTGAAAAATACTTTTCACTTTGGGAATTAATTTCTTTCACACTCAGTCCATGATTGAGCAGTTAACAAGTTCTGCTTTTTCTCATAAAGTAATAAAGTGTCTTTTCCTGCTTTCTGCCATGTATTGATTTTTATTTTCAACTCTCGTTTGCCTTGGCAACATGCATTTTCTCTGACCTTCAAACCGTTGCTCTACAGGTCCCTCTCTTTCTCTTTAAAATCCAGTCCCTCACTTCAGGCCTGTGACTTTTGACCCGGAGAGTTTAGCTGCACTACATATGGTTTCATCCTCTTAGTTTTTTGTTGACTTCATTTAGTTTTGGCACAGGACAGTCATGCTCTGCAGTGACAAACTCATATGCGTTTGGCTGTACACTCAGGTAAAATGGCCCCACAACAGAAGCAGATGTTCATGCATTTTAATCTGAAATTGTGGCTTTTGTTTGTCTGGCTCCATTTCGGTAATTACCGCTTCTGTGGAGAACTGCGTGTGAGCGCCAGGAATATCAGGGGACAAGGTGGCGTTTTCTCTTCCTCCTTTCGACTCTTTGTTTCTGATGGACAGACTCCGTTTCACTTTTTGCCTATAATTACTTGGGTTGGGCGGCCAGCGGTGTTGTCATTTTGGCAGAAATAACAAGTGAACAGAGGCCTTCTGTCCCTGGACTCACCTCTGACTGGCCGTTTATTTACCTTCATGGCACCGGCCTGAACTCCGGATGGAATTTACTTCACCGGTGTCCTTGTGCTTGTTCACAGCTGCTTTACTGTCTCAGATAGAAGGACATACGAAGGCCTTTTCTGATCAAACATATTTTATGTCGTCTAGGAATTTAGTTTACGAGTTCCTTCAGTGATGGGCAAGTTGGGATTTTTTTTAACTTTTGCCTCTATATGACCCTCTCTATTTGAAGCAAAATTGCAGGTTACTTTATGTATTTTTCGTTTTGTGAGTTGAAGTCAAATTACATTTTCAGTGAAATTGTACCCAATTGCTCAAGTAATAATTCATGGTTAACTCTTTCTATTACGAATCAGGGTACACAGATGTGTGAACACTAAAGTTTTATGCACTTTCGTTTATTTTTAGACAATAAAATACATAACTCTGCCTGTGAAATCAATGCTAAAGTCTCATAATCTAATTTTGAGATTAAAAGTATTTTAGTCATTCATTTCTATCTTTGACATGGCATTACTCAGTCCATATTGAAGATAGAAAGGTTATATTTTCACGGAATGTTCTTTTCATTATATACAGTAGTATGGTGTTATGTTGGAAACAATAATCACAAAAAAGCTTTTCACAAGCAGGGTAGGTTATTTTAGTTTACTAAATTTAAAACGTTTCTGTTCATTGAAATCAAATAAAATATTGGCCTAAAAATTATTGGAAAAACCTTAATAAAAATAAATCAAATAAATAATGCCTCAGAAATGAACTGAAATAAGTTAAAAAAACGAAATTATAATAATAAACAAAAACAAACAAAAAAAAAAAAAATCTTATATAGCAATATTAAAAATAAAGAAATAAATTATAAAATAAAAAAGCATATAACAAAATTGCTAAAACTTTAACAAAAATTAACATAAAAACAAAAAATCTAAAAATTAAAGCTCATTTAAAATATTAATAAAACTAAAAACAAAACTTTAATAACTCAGGGTCACATATATGAATATTTAAAATACAAATCAAAGTTCACACTGTTACTATATGGTCAAATATTGATATAGAATATATGCATAGTTGAGAAAAGATACATGACATGAAACGATGCTTTGTCTTCTTCCCACGTAATGTTTTATAGTAGTATGAAGGACCAAAGGATAGCGTATTTATGTGTTTGTTTGTTCTGTTTCTGTCTGGAGAATAGTATTTGTGATTGTACGAAGAGGTGCCAAAGGCAATCTGACCTGGGAGTGCAGGTGATAATGGTCACATCAGCAGAGAGGTTGTTTGTAATAAGACACCGTATGAGAAGTCAAAGGTGAAAAATGAGTGTTATATTGTCGGAGGGAAAGGACGGTGTGACTTTGTGTGTGCGTAAAGCACTGCATTGCGTTGAGAATGTAAACGCTCTCTTGCCCTTTTTTGACAGACTGTGCTTCCTCTTGAAAGTCCCCCCCACCACACCCCCGCAGAAACACAAGTCTGACAAAACAGCACAAAACAATCAGAACGGCCAGCAAGTGTCAGGGCTACGGTGTCCCCAGGAATCCAGCTCTGCCGGGGGCTGGCACCGAGCCGTCCGCAGCTGTCAAGAGGCCTACGCAGCAAAACGCTAGCACCAGATGAGCTTTGGTAACCCAACCAGGCCCAGGACGCTTTATGAGCCTGGGAACACTCCTATGTTGTCTTTGAAATTTTTGACCCGACCCCCTGGGTGCTTTCAGTATTACCCCAATGACTTTTATTTTCTCCTTACCTCAACTTTTTTGTTTTTGAGCTGTGGTCAAAACATGTTTTAATGAAAATACAGTTTGATTTGTCTGCGGATGCTCTAATCCAAAAAGAAAGCCAGGAGCTTGGTTCCTCCTTCTGTTTTCGGAGGTTTTTTGGTTGTGTGTTCACTCTGCTTTAATGATACGTGAGAGCTCAGGAAAGTGGTTTGATCACAGCGAGAGATCGAGGACTAAATAAACAGGAATGTTTAAGAGAGTCTGTCATTTTTACATAACCTGAAAGCTGAATAAATGAACTTTCTATAGATATATGAGTTGTTAGAATAGGACAATATCTGGCTGAGATACAACCATTTAAAACTCAGGAATCTGAGAGCGCAAAAAATCAAAATATTGAGAAAATTACCTTTGAAGTTGTTAATCAGGGGCACTGTGGCAGACCATCCACTCACAAAAATAAAGTTTTTATATATTTAAGGTAGGAAATTTACAAAATATCTTCATGGAACATGATCTTTACTTAATATCCTAATGATTTTTGGCATAAAAGAAAAATCGATAATTTTGACACACACAATGTATTTTTGTCTTTTACTAAAAATGTCCCCCTGCTACTTAAGACTGGTTGTGTGATCCAGGGTCACATATATGCACATTATTAATTAAATGTTATTTTTTTTATAAATAACTAAGTCTGTAATTTTATTTTCATTTGCAGTGCCTTATGAGGTGCATGGGTTATTTCCCTATAAAAGACATTCAGTAGATAATCTTAAACCATCTGTATTATTATCTGATAATACGTTTTGCTTTAAATCAAAGTTTGTAATGTCACACTCTCAGATCTGGTTAAGGTTTGCTTTATGTAACACATGTCTTCATTTTGATGTTTTATGTAATCCCTTCAGAGGAAATAAAACCACTGAAACCAAGGCCACTGAAAGCTGGGTGGTCACTGTTGCACTCTACGAGGCTGATCTACTCTGAACTTCAACCTCAAGTCCATTTGTTTCCTGCTTTTCACTCCTCCATAATGAAATATGTCCAAATATTGAATTCAGCTCCACCCCAGACCAATCCTTCACGGCCAACATGACACTGTTTTAACTCTAGCTGCAAAATCCATCTCGTGCTTTCAATCAAATCTGATATTAACCCTGGGACAACAGGTGATATATTTATAATTGCCTTCAACGCTTTGAAAAGATCTTGAATAATGTCGCTCTCTTTATTCCCTCTGCCTAAACAGCGAGCGTGATTAGCTGATATAACAATCCGATGTCGCTCTGAAACTAGCAATGGGTGACTAGACGTCTAATATGTGACATTTAGAGTTCTAAGGATCTCTGATTGGCACTTGATTAAAGCCTAAATCATGCCATTATCTCCTCCAGTAGAATTAGCTGGGTAGAAAATTGTGTGTTAAATCACAGGGGCTGGGAACAGGAGAGGCGGGGCGGAGCCAGGAAATCAGGCATAGAATCGAAATCGACACTGGAGCGACGGTGCATTACTACCTTATCATAAAGTTGTGGCCCGTAATGACCAGCAAATCTTTGCCAAGTCTGTTGGCGCAACGGCTTCCCTTTCTGCTTAGTTCATTTAGGGAAATTGACAGTTTTTTCCTCCCGAGTTCCCGTTCTCACCCAGCCCACCCTAAACCACCCCGGCGTGCACTTAATGGCAGCCGCTCCCCCAGGCCTGAACTCCAAACCTCACGGGGCCGGAAAATAATTAGGGAGGGAAAATTGCGCCTGACACCATTTCTGAAAAGCAGGGTATTGTAATGAAAGCAGAACAAGGATCTTTGTGTCAGAGGGAAATTTTTGAAAGGAAAGGAGTCAGACAGACTTTTGGAGGGCGGGGTAAGCCAAGCATTACTGTCTTGAGGGAAAACGTCAAAACTCCTGCATGTGCCCGGCAGCACCAGGAGACCGCACAAGACACTGCACTTACGCAGGAGACGGGAAAGGATATCGAGGTCGTTCTGCTCCTACACGTACAGTACATCCATTGCTCCTTCTATCACCTCAGGTGTCAGGTCTGATCTGCTTTCCTCTCTACCTGTGGTGGTCTTCTTTAAAGACACTTAAAATGAATAGCCTAACTAGCACAGGCAGTCAGACGCAGGGCGTGGGTAGATAGATGAGACATTAGCCGTAATATTTTACCAAGGCGGAGTAGCGGTGGAATGGCAGTGGTGGACAGCACCAGATGCTCGGCCGCGTGGAAGGGGATGGCGTAAATGACAGATCTGCTGTTGAGAGGTCCGGCGGGGGCATCGTGGCTTTTGAAGAGGAGTGAAATATTACACGGGGCAGCATAGATGCGGGATTACAGCAGGCTGAAAGTGCCGTTTTTAGAGCCTTGGCAACTGTCTTGAAAGCATGAGCCAGTGCCTGCAAATTTCTTTAAGGGCCGGGCCATCAATGTTTATACTGAAACATTAAGTTTAGGGCACTGCATGGATCTGCTCTTGGTGGGTTTTATGCAGTAAACCTGGTACTCATGTCATACTGCACTGACTTTGATTTGCATAATGAGTCACATGGCAGATGATGAGGTTCTGTCGATGCGACTGGCATGAGGTTGAGACGTCTTTGGACGGCGTCTTAATTGACAAAGGCAAGCCAAATAAAGAAATAAATGAGTTCGCTTAAGTGTTTCTGTTAAGACCATTAATTGTACGTATTGCTCCGGAAAGACGCAAATAGCGCGCTATATCTCCTGATGACACATTGTCTGCTCCGAGGTGACAATAAACAGCACACTTAGCTAATGACGATCAGAGGCTGCCCTTGTAAGTTCGCTAGCGTTGAAACCAGCAGGGAATTCTCCTTAAATCCTCCCTAGATTAGAAAATAAATTGACACCCCGGCTCGCATCTGGGTCACGCTTCTGCAGCGGCTCGGCTGAGACCTGCTTTTGCTGTTGTTAATTCATTTGTCACGAACAGAAATCATCGGCGTCGCTAGGGAGCGATTGGGAACAGTAAGTCCTGTATTCAGAGCCCTACACAAATTCCCCTGGTTGGAAAGCCAGCGTTATTGATTCCCACAAAGAATTACATTGTTTTGTGCTGAACGTTGTTGTGTTCAAGCGTTGGAAACGGCTGACTGCGCCCCAGTCGAGACCCGGGCCCCTGGGCTCATTACCTGGGCTTGATGGGAGAATAGGCTCTCGGCTCTGCTTTCTCATCTCGAAAGCCGTTTTTTTATCGGAATTCATCTCTGAATATACCTGCAGCATGGAGGGAGGAGAAGGAGGTGGAGGGTTAGAGAGATTACGGTTTTGAGCCGGCAGACGATTCCAGTTTTTGTGCCCAAAGCGTTTTCAGATTGCCTGTCTTTAGAGAAGTATGAATGGCGGTGCATTTTGATACCAGTGAAACGGGAAGCGGGCTGTCACTCACGCTGACGTTGCCATCACCTGATGTGGCATCTGGTGCTTGGTGAGACGACCCGGCTCCCTGAACTTGGCTTCAAACAAATGGTGCGAAATTAAACCGGAGATATGATGCAAGGCCGCAGAAATCAGCCAAAGCTTCTCGACATATCTAACAGGATTTACTGGCACTGTAAACTATCCTCCCGGATTATTCCAGCAATTTATTGTTTGGTTCTACAGCAGTGCAATCAGCTAAATATCCTCTTAGAATTCCTGCAGTGTTAGTGCTGAAGAGTCATTTGGTAGCAAACTGATTTCAAGATGTGTATACATAGATATGTATACATTTGGTAGCAATATGTACCTTTAAAGGTCCAACGTGTAATTTTTTGGAGGCTCTATTGACAGAAATGCAATATAAGATTCAAAACTATGTCTTCAGAGGTGTATAAAGACCTTACATAATGAAGCTTTATGTTTTTATTACCTTAGAATGAGCTATTTCTATCTACATACACCGCGGGTCCCCTTACATGGAATTCACCATGTTGTTTCTACAGTAGCCCTAAATGGACAAACTGCTCTACAGAGTGCATTTTGTAAATACGTTATCTCCTTCGACAAAGATCTTAGTTCTATGAAAGCCACCGTAGTGCTTCAAAAGGGAGAGGTGTAGTGAGCCGTTGGTTGCAATTCGCAACATTATCACTAGATGCCGCTAAGTGTCATACACCGGACCTTTAAGGTACTAATATGCACTCTTTAGGTGCAAAGGTGTACTTTTTGTGCTCCAGTGATATTTTTTTGATCAACTTGTATTTGTAAATGAGAACTCTGCAGAACTCTGCAGAACAGCAGCCTTTCGTCTAGAATATGGATGAGAGTCTTATAACAGCCCTAACGTTAGTGTCGGTGTGCCTGTGGGTGATATATAATCCCATGCAGGCGGACAAGAGACGCGAGTCTAGGGACCAGAGCCCGAGAGTGGAGGATGATGATGAGGTGGATTCTGCATCAGCTGGTGAAGGGTCCAGGGCACCTGGAGACATCTCTCACCCGCTCTCGCTCTCTTCTCTCATGAGATAAGTTCACCCAGCACCTGCTGAAGGTGAGCTGGAGCGCCGTAACAAACTCGATCTGCAGCCCACCACCCATTCTACATACAGGGATAGATTAGATGAGGACTGGGACTTTTCTCAGTGGGCCGGCTGTCAAACTAAACTATGTAACGTAATATACAAACTTCTATATATAGTGTAAATATATAAAGGTTTAAAAGGAGAAGCATTTTTGGGTCTGTCAGGTCAGCACGTTTATGCTGAGGAGCCAGGTGTATGCAGAGAACACATCCGGTGGAGGAGCGCTGGGCCCAGCCCCTCTCCGATTTGCGCTCTGCTACTCTAATGCACATTCATGGCGGTTTTATGGGATTGTGCCACCCTCCCATGTCATTAAAAAAAGATTTGTGTCTTGGCCGATAGCTTTTTTCCAAGCAGCTTCCCATGCTTTCCTCTATGCCACTGAATCTCATTTTTGTTGTTATCTCTGTCCATATCAGTGTCCTCACCTGCTAATTGACAGCCATGGTGGGGAGTTGTTATGATGAACAGGATAAGGTAATCAAATAGATGGTAAAATATATGGTAAAATATGGTAAATGGTAAAATAAAATGGGTGGTAAAATAAATGCAATGAATAACTAAAGTTATTTGAGAAGTGGAGTCATCATTTTACTTATTTAGCTTTTCATGTTTTTGCAATGTTGCAAAGCAGCTTTACAGTAAATGCATGTTAAAGGGGTCATATGGTGCGAATACGTGTTTTTCTGTGTCTTTGGTGTGTTATAAGTTGCCCATGCTTGTATTATACACGTAAAATTGCAAAAATTTGCAAAAATTAAAGTGTCGGAACAAAAGATGCATTCTATCTAAAAGCGAGTGAATGCTCACCCAGACCTGCCTGAAACGCCTCGTGTAACCACACCCCCACAAATCTACGTCAGTTAGTGGTATGAGTTGACCGCCCAAATGTATACACAAGTAAGGTGGCGTACCTGTTAGTACAATTGCTTTGTAACCTGATGTTCCAAATATGGTAAGAGGCGTCACATTTCCGTCACATGCTTGCAGTATTCGACCAATCAGTACGCACCGGTGAACTGGCCAATCATAGCACACCTCGCTTTTCAGAGCCATGAGCTTTGTAAAAAATCTGCTGTTTCAGAGAGGCGGGGCAAAGAGGAGATACAAACATGCACGGTATGTGGAAAATACAGCGTTTTTGAACCTTAAATCGTGTATTCACATTGCATATACGATAATATTCGTTTTAGCCGTGTCATATGACCCCTTTAAAGGGTTTTAGTTCACCTTCAAAATGAAAATTCTGTCATTATTTACACGCTTCTCTTGTCATTTCAAACCTGTATGACTTTCTTCTGCAGAACACAAAAGAAGATATTTTGAAAAATGTTGGTAACAGAAAACCGTAGCACTATTCATAGTGCTATCAAGTACTGTATGTATATCAAAACACTTTTTCATAAGATGTATATTAGCAACCATGCACATGTGGAAAACCCGTAATTCCATGAAAAACTCTCTTCTTGTAAATTCGTTGTTTTGTATGATTTGAAAGTGATACATGTCACTTTCATCCACCTTATTTTTCTGTTATAAAATTGTTATCCATATACAGTAAAAGCATACAAATAGTCTGTAGACAGTAGTTTGGGAATTATCTACTGACTGTTGTGATAGTCCCAAACATTTAGTCCCAGTTGATCTCAGCATATGCACACTTTTCATCAGTAAGCTCTGCCTTGTCTGAGTCAGTTTTGCAGTGCTCCCTGTAGAGCTGCTAATTCTGTAATGTAGTATGCATTCTGCATTGCTGAGTTTTGTTGCGTCTTTGATTTGGTTCTGAGAGACTTCTGCGGTTTTTCACCAAATGTATACACTTCTCAAAACCACTCAATGGCCTTGTCAATAAAAACAAAGCAACAATGTGAATAAAAGAAATGAGACAACTGTTGTTATAAGTACATATAAAAGTTCTCTAGTTTGAGACTTGTATGGCATGGGCTGGAAATGGATAAGAGAATAATCAGCATGTGATGTTTCTCTGACCGGCCTGAGACATGCACAGGGCAGAGCAGGGAGAGCTGCATAAGCATTGAATAATCAGACACCGGAGGGAAGCCTCCACATATGCCCAAACACATCCGCTGTGCTCACCAGCAGCATCAGGTCAGATAATAATGGGCCTTGACAGACCGGAAGCCAAAATCTGGAGGTGAGAAAACCGAGATTTTGATCTCGCGCTGATTGACTTATATCACCCGATCTCCATCGCCTCCCTGGCCTCCAGCTACAGATATTGCTCGACTGCTTTGCACAAGCTGGAGCCGAGGACGTTCACGATGTGAACTCGAGCATAATTAGAGGGAGAAATGATGCTAGGAGTCACCTCTGGGTGAGCTCGGACAGCGGATGTGTATGTCGAGATGCTGGCAGTGCATGTTGCTCGGTTGCAAACGTTTGATAAATGACATGTGGGTGAGAGTTAATGTTCGGAATGCTGTTTTTATTCTCTCCAGGCTGGAAGATGTTGAAATCTTATCAGGCAAGAGCATCTTTACAGGTTTATAGGCACACGCAGTACATTTTTGTTTGTGCTGGTCGATATGGCATTGGACTTGGCTGCGTCGATGCAACAATCTTGCAAAAACAAACATTTTCTTTAGTATTGCTATGGGAGAAACCTGCATGTAGGTCGATTATATGACGTGAACATGTCAGCCCTATAAGCAGCCCGCATTTTATTCGTCTACTGATATGGAGTCTTCGTCTCATGTGACTGTACATGATTTTATCTTGTACATTATGATGGTGTGTTAAAAAGAATTTGATTTGGCTGATCTACTGTATAAACTCCGCACATGGGATGCTCTGTAACATAGTGACTTTTGCATTTAACTCCTTCATTTAATTGAATCATTTTGCTTCGTTTACGTAATTACAATTTTACCACTATTTTCATAACACTACACTCATAGCCATTTCCAACTATTAGTATAACCAAATAACTAAATGCGTTCTTCCAGCTGAAATTCACATTCACATGCGTACCTAACATGATTACCTATTCTACATGAATTTATAGCATTTTAACTGTGATTGCAATCTGCAATAACTCGCTTCACTTGCTGTAACTCTCATCTCTCAGAGACTGTAGAGCGCTTGACCAGGCGTTTTCATGAGAGACGTGATTCACAGCCAGCTGAGTTTTAATGCAAACGCATAAGAGATGTAATAATGTGTTTTACATGCAGCAAAATGTGCTGCTTTTACAACGATGCCGTTTGCAGAGCTGCTCATAATGCTTAAATATGCTAATGTGTGCAGTGATGCGAGAGGCTTTCTGTGTAATAAACTTTGTTCGGAGGGCACCTGTTGTACAGTACAGACGGCGTTACAGAGGCGTTCCATATTCGGAATTACTTAATGGATAATTTGCATCCCTGATGTTGTTTGGTTACAACATTCGAGCTGTTATTTCTATTCTATTCTATTCTATTCTATTCTGAAATGTAAAAGTTAAAATTTTGAACATCCTGGCCTGTATCTCCTATCAAAAAGACTGCTTAAATAACATATCTGTGTTAAAGAAGCCCATAATCTCCACATGGCAGCATGACGTACAGAGGTACAGTACATTACTCCTACACAGCTCTGTCAACTTGCCCAGTTCCTTCCGCCAGCATTTGATGCGGTAATTGTCAGACTGTCTAAAGAACCGATTCCTTCATTGCACGCTCTGTCACTGTCTTCATCTTTCCGAACGCTGCTCTTTCTCAAAGCCATCGGAATCTGTATCTGTTGACTTGCTGTCGCTCAGACCACTAAAGATGATTGATCGCGGATAGAAAAATCCTCCCTCCAGCTGGTGTCTTCCTTAGAAAATTGAAAAAAATTCTCGTCAACTTAGAGCGTCTGACAGGGAAGACATGCAGAGTGAAAGGGAGTTACGAATTGAAGTAGTTTGCTTTTTAAGAAATGCTGTTGGCATTCATTTACAGCGTCATTGCACTGTGAATCTACGCGTGAATCGGATGAATCATGAGCTCAGTTCGCTTCTGTCTCGACGAGCTGTCGGACATCTTTATTGGCCCTGATCTTGGTGTTTTATTGGCGTATATAGATTAATGTTGATCGTGGCGTGATATTCTGGTCACAGAGGATCTGTGACGGCAGCTAAACATACATGTAGGTCACATTTATTGTGATGTGTGAGGAATGTTTAGATCTTTCACTTTACATTTAGTTGATTGATGTTGAATCAGTCAGAATCAGGGGACAAGAGTATTTGTTTGCAAACTGTTTGCAATGCATTTGGCGTCAATATGTGAAATATTACAGCATGAAAAGACTATTAATAATTTTTTTAAATATTAATAATGCTTGTAAAATATTATAATTCAAGAGTGGTTGTTAGGACATTACTATGCAGTTGCAAGAAGGTTTTGGGCTAGGGTGTTACTACTGTATCTGATTGATTACTAATCAAAGTTCAGGGATGTTTTCGTGAAAGGATTTGTTTTCAATTCTGTTTACATCTGTGCCGTTTGCCCTTTATGTTTGTTTTTCACTGTTGTTTTCAACCATTGCACTATAGTATGTGTTGTTACATGTGTAAATCTAAATTATATGCATTTATGTGAAATATATGTATACTTGCCTATGCGTAAGTTGTTTTGTATATGTTTGTAGAACTGGGGTCCTATGAGACAAGATTTCTTCTGTGTCGTCACATATAATGGAAAGGCAATCGAACTTAAACCTGAGAATTTGTTTAAGAGGTGGCAAAAAAAGTAAAGAAAATGCACTTATGAATCATACACGGTAAGGGACATTCATGAAAACTGGGTCAGTTTTAATTTCATGTTCTTTTATAATGATCCCTTGAGATGAGAATACAGGAGATGTGTGCGTCTGTTTGTTACTCTTCCTTCTCTCTTGATGCGAGCTTCTGCTGCGTTTCGCAGATTTATTTCTTTTCGTGTTTCTAAGGCGGGACCTTTATGATGTTTCTGTGATTGATAATGGGCTGGTGTAGGTGTGTCATGGGCTTTTGGAGGGAGGGAGATAATTTGGGTTTCTATCTCTCTGTCTTCTCATGTAAGCCGTGCCATCCGTCAGAGGCATCCTGGGTTTAACCATGTGAAATTAAAACATCGGGAGGTGGAGATTGAGCAAGAGTGCACAAAACAACACGGATAAAAGGTTCTTCAGTACAAAAGAGATGTTGCTTTTATATGAATCAGCAGGGGGTCAGGGGTAGAGAACGTCTGAGATGGTGTATAGTGTTTGAATTATACTGGGGGCGAGGGATGTTTTGAAGAAAGTAGGTTTCACAAGACACTTCTTAGCATTTCATACAATAATGCAATGGTACCAAATAGGGGTTGAACGACCTCAGATTTTTTGAAGTCAACTATTTTGTGATAAAAGCCGCGTCGATGTCGACTAGTCAATGACGTCATTAATAAATAAAATAAGAGCTAGGGAATGTTTCGCAACAAGATTTGATGGGTGTGGGCAGTAAGACACTCATGTGTGCCTGCTGCGGGAGAATGGCGGGGCTCCCGCAAAATAGCCTCTAAATATAGAGTATCTAAATACAAAATAAACTGTTGTCCATCTATTGGATAAGAGCAACAACAATTAAACTAAACTAAATTAATTTTCTTATTTGTCAATGTGTGTGAATTCTGTCCTGTAATTTAAACACGTGGTTGAGTTCTTACATCATGTTGTTTGTTTTTATCTGTCTCTCTGTTACAGTGGACGGCTGCATACACAGAGCCGCGGGTCATCTGCTGTTCGAGGAGTGCCACTCTTTAAACGGATGCGACACGGGACAGGCCAAGATCACCTGCGGCTACGACCTCCCTGCCAAATGTAAGCGTTACCCTGCTGTTTTTTTTCTTCAGGAAACCAAATTGCACCATATTGCGAAGCCGACGGACCGGACCCCTTCACCTTGTAGTTTCTTTAAACACTAAGCGTGACTTACTGACCCAAAGACTTAATTAAGAGTCTAATGAGTGAGCGATACCCGGTCTGGAGTTCGCAGTATTCCCTCGGCAGAGCGCCGTTGTTTGCTGCAGTACACGCTGGTGTGATTAATGGAGTGGTATTATTAGTGTGCTGATTATCATGATGACTTGCTGTGGTGTGCTTGGCTGGCTGAAGGGGCCATCTGTACTGCAACAAAGACATTAAGGGAACTATTAGTTTGTAATTTGATTGATATTTCATCCTTGATTTATTCCATTAGCTTATGGCATTCTCCAAGTCATGTGAATGATGATGAGCGTCACGCTGGTAACGCTTGGAAGACGACAAGGCGACGTGGCGTCGTGGGGTTTAGAAAGCGCCGCATCAGAGAGGGTGTGTCGTCAGCCTGCTGTTGTGAAGATGTGCTTAAACAGTAAAGATGTGTTCGCTTGATGTAAATAAACAGGGTCCCTGCTGTTATAAACACGGTTAGATGTGGCCAAAAGTCCGTTTACAGAAGTCATGCCACTAGGTGGTCATGTTTGCAATGCCTACGGCAGCTATTTGAGTGATGGCAAGACCACAGACCACAGGATTTTTAGAAATCTTGGCCAACTGAAAAGTATGAATATGAAAAGTATGAGCATGTACAGCACTCAATACTTAGTTGGGGCTCCTTTTGCCTGAATTACTGCAGCAATGCGGCGTGGCATGGAGTCGATCAGTCTGTGGCACTGCTCAGGTGTTATGAGAGCCCAGGTTGCTCTGATAGTGGCCTTCAGCTCTTCTGCATTGTTGGGTCTGGCATATCGCATCTTCCTCTTCACAATACCCCATAGATTTTCTATGGGGTTAAGGTCAGGCGAGTTTGCTGGCCAATTAAGAACAGGGATACCATGGTCCTTAAACCAGGTACTGGTAGCTTTGGCACTGTGTGCAGGTGCCAAGTCCTGTTGGAAAATGAAATCTGCATCTCCATAAAGTTGGTCAGCAGCAGGAAGCAGGAAGTGCTCTAAAACTTCCTGGTATATGGCTGCGTTGACCTTGGACTTCAGAAAACACAGTGGACCAACACCAGCAGATGACATGGCACCCCAAACCATCACTGACTGTGGAAACTTTACACTGGACCTCAAGCAACGTGGATTCTGTGCCTGTCCTCTCTTCCTCCAGACTCTGGGACCCTGATTTCCAAAGGAAATGCAAAATTTACTTTCGTCAGAGAACATAACTTTGGACCACTCAGCAGCAGTCCAGTCCTTTTTGTCTTTAGCCCAGGTGAGACGCTTCTGATGCTTCCTGCTGCTGACCAACTTCATGGAGATGCAGATTTCATTTTCCAACAGGACTTGGCACCTGCACACAGTGCCAAAGCTACCAGTACCTGGTTTAAGGACCATGGTATCCCTGTCCTTAATTGGCCAGCACACTCGCCTGACCTTAACCCCATAGAAAATCTATGGGGTATTGTGAAGAGGAAGATGCGATATGCCAGACCCAACAATGCAGAAGAGCTGAAGGCCACTATCAGAGCAACCTGGCCTCTCATAACACCTGAGCAGTGCCACAGACTGATCGACTCCATGCCACGCCGCATTGCTGCAGTAATTCAGGCAAAAGGAGCCCCAACTAAGTATTGAGTGCTGTACATGCTCATACTTTTCATGTTCATACTTTTCAGTTGGCCATGATTTCTAAAAATCCTTTCTTTGTATTGGTCTTAAGTAATATTCTAATTTTCTGAGATACTGAATTTGGGATTTTCATTAGCTGTCAGTTATAATCATCAAATTAAAAGAAATAAACATTTGAAATATATCAGTCTGTGTGTAATGAATGAATATAATATACAAGTTTCACTTTTTGAATGGAATTAGTGAAATAAATCAACTTTTTGATGATATTCTAATTATATGACCAGCACCTGTATATGACTGTGAAAAATCATACCGCTAATATGGCGGCCAGTTACATCTCGGTTTACCTGCAATGGACCAACCAGGAAACATTTTATTTAATACTAAATTTATATTTATTTCTATTAATATTTTATTGTATATTAATTGGAATAAATTAAACTAAAGATATGTTGCTGGCACTGAAACCGTATACAGAAGCACAACTTATAACACCATTTAAAAAGCTAACCACCGATGCCTGATTTAAAAAAAAATTGCGGTGTATGTCAATCCAATTATACCCCATCTTTCCATCAATCCTTTTTCTTTTAGAGCGCTTTCACAATAAATTCTTTATTTTTTGCTTTTCTGTGTCTGCTTTCTGTCATTCAAATGCGGGGCAGCTCAAATGTCTTTGGAACCTCGTTTGATGTTTTGTGTTCTTCCGTCTGTCGTTTCTAACAAGCAGCTGATACTGACTAAATGAGAATCTCATTTGGCTTCCACTACTGTCCTTGATCTAATGTTATGTCACTTCTGAGCGAAAACAATTGAATTGGATGTAACAGAATCCAGCAACCTTGAAGCAATCTCTCAGACAGCGATGCCTGAGCTAAAGCTTTTTATAGGCTTATCGAATCCTCTGTTGCTGGATGATGTGATTCATTAGTGGATTCTTAGCGAGAGGAACGTACTGTACACATCCTCTATAGCCCTTAGGGGATTCATCAGTCCTGGAAAAAAATAGAGAAAATGCTACATTTAGTCTTTTTTTTGCATCCTGTTGCGTTGCTTCTCTTTGTCAAAGCCGACATCTACTGGAAGTCATAAGAGCTTTCTCTCTCGCTCTCTCTGTCATTCCACCCATCGTTCAATTTTCTTGTGTTATGCGGTTACTCTTCTGTGACTAATTTCCACCCACATACCCATTCTGAGACTGTCTGTGTTTTTAGTTTATTTTCTTTCTTCCTCTCTGAATATGTTGTGGAAAGCCTTAAGTCAATATCTGCAGAAAGCGCTTTTCAATCCTTTGTACGCGATTTACAGAAATTGTGCTGTGCAAATAAGTCACGCTGTCGCCAAGCGAAGTTGCTGCCACATTACCATAATTAATTCTAGAGAACACATCCAGGATTATAGTTACTTCACAAAATATAATAAGCCTCTTTGTTGATGCAGTCACTCCAAATGGCTCAAATCAGAGCCAAAAACATACAAAATAACAATCCCAGATAAGAGACTGCGGACAAGTTGCTATTGGATTTGCAGCATCATTATGACGACATCTTTATCATGATGGAGAAGGGGATAAACCGCAAACAGTATATCATAGACAAAACAGTCTGGGATTGTTGCCATGGTTATGGATGCAACCTGCACATCCTGCATGTTTATTAAAATGCATAAGCTCTCTCAGCATCACTAACTTGTATGTTTGCGTTCCACCGGCATCTGCTGCAAGCTTTTTTGCTCTACCCCGCCATAGAGTGACGGCCAGGGAGCGAGATGCAAATGGCACAGATGGTCCTTTTACCTTTTATATCTTGGCGTCGTCAAATATTTCCAGCATGGGCTTTTTATGCTTCCATAATTTGCCAGAACACGATCGCTTTTTCCCTCCAATCTGCTCTCAGGAAATATGTATCCCTCTCTTCCTGCAGAGAGAGAGAGAGAGAGAGAGAGAGAGAGAGAGAGAGAGAGAGAGAGAGAGAGAGAGAGAGAGAGAGAGAGAGAGAGCGAGCTCAAGTGCTTCAACCTTTTCTGGAGTCTTACCTGCGGGCGTCTCTGCTCTCTCTGGAATTGAGGAGAACAGAGAACAGAGATTTTTGCACTGCCACTTTATCTGTCTTTTCTTTTTCTTTGCTTCCTTCCTACGTTCCTCTAGTTTCAGTTGACCTGACACAGACACAAATTTCTCATAGTTTTCCTAGCACTTTGGCTTTGCATTGATCCATGAATAATAGCAAGCAAAGTTATTACTCATGAATTGGTGGAGATATACAGTAGGATTGCAATATTGGTATTTTACCGATATACTGCAGAGATGTAGACTTATATTGTTGTCCGCCTAGTGGTTCTTGCATAGTAAACATTGTTTAACTGGTATTTGTAGTAAGATTATAAACACTTGTCTAGTTATACAATGAATGGTTCCTCATTACCGTGGCTTTATCCCATTTACTTTTATGATGTGGTGTAAAACTCTAATTGGCTGGGTTGTTGAAAACTACTAAACTAGACTGAACAAGCTGAAAAAGGGGTTTTATGATCATATTTGTTTTGTTGGAATCCAGAGGTCTGTCAGTAAAAAGTGCATGGGATGAAATTGAGGGAAATGCAAAGACAGATGCAGAACTGTGATCTGAAATAAGTCATGCACGAGAAATGGGTCAATTATCATGTGGTGCGACCAATAATATCAATAACTAAATTGAATAAAAATATATAATTAAATAAAAAATAAACTGTCAAAAAAAAAAAAAAAACATTTTTGTAGCTGAAATATGAATATCTGATACAATATGCTACAGTGAATGGTATTTTTAAAACATTTATATCAGTTGTAAGTGATTTTCAGGAATAATAAGTTTGTTAATTTTGTAAAAACACAAAAGGATAGAACAAAAATATGAGATGCAAATATTTGTTTCTAAACACTTTAAATACTAAGGATTTGTAAGAAAGCATAGCATAAGATAAATCGCACAACAAGACATTTTTTCAAGGCTATGGCCAGTTCATAGATGAAAAACAATAAAATCTTTTTTTTTCTGTTTATGTGTAGCCTACACCACATTCTTAATGTTTGAATAACTGCAATAGATTATTATTATTTATTTGTATTTTAAAATTGGAATGTCGAAAATCCTTATACTTCATTGACCCAAATACATTTTTTGTCGTTGTTGACTTAGGGCTGTCACGATTATTAAATAATCGTCTCATCGCGATTGTTTGACCTCATTGCGATGGTTTCAGATCATCGCAATTAGGGATGTAGCGATTCACCGTGAGCCGGTTGAAAATCGGTTATAATGAGTGACGATTCAAATCGGTTGAGGTGTGAACTGAATCGCAATACATTTTTTGAACAGCAGGGGCCGCTATTTTCACTGCAAATCTAAACGTGGACATGCTGATATTTCTTAAATGCAAAAATCCAAGAAAAGCTCAGACAGTATTAGTTTGTTTATATTAAAGAGAGTTTTTCTATTATTAATTTGTTATAAAATTGCAGTTTAGTTTTGTTATTTGAAATAAAACATTAAGAAACGTGAAGCATTTAAGAAATAATGCAAGGGAAGTTGTTCATTTCTAATTTGTTTCAACTCATTTTGTAAAAATAAATCGTGAGTAAATCGTGAATAAATCGCATCGTGAGATCACAATCGTGACTCGCATCGCATCGTGAGCTGAGTGAATCGTTACATCCCTAATCACAATTATTGCACATCTCTATAGAAGACACTAGGGGGAGCTGTAGTGTATCTGCATATTGCATATTTTAGTGTATATATTGTTACTAAAGCATGGTAATACTTGTAAAATGTACCACCACAACACAATCACTTAAAAAAAAACATATACAAATTACCTGCAGTACAATTTAATATTATTTAAGCAAATCTCAGTGTGAAAACCAGTCTACCAAAATTTCATTAACACAGAAGTAAAATTTTATTGTAGTCTTGCAAGTGAGAAAAAAACAGACTAGAAGCTTTTCTATGACTGATAGTATTTCAATGGTGGCTTCAATTCACTCCTGATCAATTTACTTCATTTACAAGTATTTGGTGGTTGTATTATTGACAGATAACAGTCTAAACCTTAAATCTATGATGACCCAATTTTTTCCGATGTATTTCCAAGAAAAAACATAGCTTGTATTCAGAACAATATGGTCGTTTCAATCGCTGAATCAAAAATGTATGAGAATTAAATGTCAAAGCCCTAAAACAGACAATTAATCGTCATAATCGCAATGATTTATTAGACAATTAATCGTCAATCAAATGTCATAATCGTGACAGCCCTAGTTGTTGTTGCTATTCTGTTCACATTTTAATTTTAGTTTGGGAACTTCAGTTGAAAAGCTTATTGAGCCCGAGGGCCTCATGCTTAAGAGACCTTTAATGTTACACTCAATGAACAGAGAAGATCTGATGTTACTTTGTCTCTTTAGCCCAATTCATGAATAAATTCAATTTGGGCTGATGAATACAAGGCCATTGTCACTGTCCCGGATGGCGAAAAGATAGCAGATTTAATTACATCTCTGTTTCTCCACATGTTTTGCACCTGTTTGTACCTCAAGGCCTTGTTGATTAAAAGTAAAAATGGACAAACGATTGGATGGATTTGTTCAGTCAGAATGAACCTGTCTTTAAGAAAAAAAGGAGCTTAGTTAAAAATATCCCTAGCCAGCTGAACTACTCGCCGAATACTCGTTCTTCAAAGGCAGTCGGCGCTGGCTTGCATCCCCGCCACAATCTGTCAAGGTCACTGGATGGCAAATTATATTGCCTTAGCTAATGTTGAAATTAAACACAAAAGGAAAAGAAGTAAAAACAAAGCCTAAGGGATAAAATGCTTCCTCGTGTTTGGACAGAGACTACCGAAGCCCTCAGGAAGGTCCCACCGATGCCTCGGGGAAGTGCCTGAAAGTATGAGCTTAAACTAGAGAGGCTGATTCTTTCTCGAGACGCTCAATTCATTTGATGCCGATGGTACGTGATGTCTTAAAAGGGCCGTTTCGGATCCCTGTTCTTTTCATTTGATTTACTCTCACCCAAGACAAGAAAATTGGGTGCTATTAGTGATCAGCAGGACTCTTTTTTTCTTATTTTTTCTTACTTTCTTACTTGTGAATCCTGATGGCAAATGGAACCGTGTGGCAAGATCAGTCCTATCACATGTGGCACACATTACTGAAGAAAGGCTCCAAGATTATTAATAAATGACAGTAATTATCCTCCCACTATAACAGAAAGAGGCACTATATAAAACTGTGTGTGTTTCTTCAATGTGACAATGAAACCAGTGATTTATTTAGTACAATAGCCTTTTTGCTTTAAATGTGGGTTGGTGTGTTTTTATTAAAGGAAATTAATGCTTACCAGTAGGGACATGCTGTTGAAAAAATGTATTGTATTGTATTGTATTGGGAGTTTAATAATGCAACTGTTTGGTATATGATAAGCAGTGTAGATCTTGTACAGGATTAATTCTGTTTTTCTTAAAAATTGAAAAGCTCATTGTTCGTGTCCGCCGAATAAACCCGTACACGATACAATACCTCCTTGGATTTTTCAAAGAACACAGTTTCTGCATAAATTTCCCCTTTTAAACAAAATCCTCCTGTACTTTTAGAACTCCGTACAACATATCCGTACAAAAAAGCCTTCCTCTCTAAACGCATTAAGAAACGGGACGAACATCATTTGTGAATATATTAAATATTAATGCGACCGTTGACGGTGCTTGAATTTCACTTCAAAACACTTTCGCTATGCGGTCATAAATACGCCGGCTAATCAGAGAAACAGAAACATTAGATGAAACGTTGTTATGAATTATTGAACCATCAAACAACAGCGTATCTGTTTTTTGCTGTAGCGGATGTAGCAGCGTTATTTTTCTTGTCAGAAAAAACAAACACGGCTTGGTTTGTTAGTGTTGCCGTAGCAAGTGGGCAGAGATCGGCCAAGGACGGAGATCTGAATGTGATGTATCAGCTTCACACATTGAAAAACCTTTGCTCTTTTACATCTATGGGTTTCTCTCAAGGTAAAGTCTTCAGTGCGGTTGCTTTCTAGTGGGGAAGTGAACATAGAATTGTGGTCATAGAATTGAATCAAAACACCATCGACACCTGTGGTCACACCGAATTAATGTGAACTTGAAACCTTGATCCTGTGAGTTAGATTTTCATGAAACTTTAAAGGTGCAGTGTGTAATTTTTTGGAGGATCTAGTGAAATGCAGAATTGCAATATAATATACATAACTATGTCTTCAGATTTGTATAAAGACCTTACATATTGAAGCGTTATGTTTATACCTTAGAATGAGCTATTTCTATCTACATACAGTGAGGGAAATAAGTATTTGATCCCCTGCTGATTTTGTAAGTTTGCCTACTTACAAACAAATGAAGGGTCTATAATTTTTATGGTGGGTTTATTTTAACTGATAGACACAGAATATTAAAAAAAATCAGGGGAAAAAAATGTTATAAAAGGTTATAAATTGATTTGCATTTCAGTCAGTGAAATAAGTATTTGATCCCCTACCAACTAGCAAGAATTCTGGCTCCACAGATTGGTTATGTGCCTATATGGACCACAGATTAGTCCTGTCACTTTAAGAAAGTACTCCTAAATCAGCTTGTTATGTATATAAAAGATGCCTGCCAACAGAATCTGTATCTTCCAGTTCAACCTCTCCAACACCATGGTCCAGACCAAATAGGTTTTAAAGGATGTCAGCGACAAGATTGGAGACCTGCACAAACCTTGAATAGGCTACAGACAGAAGCTTGGTGAGAAGGAGACAACTGTTGGTGTGATTATTTGGAAATAGAAGATATACAAAATAACTATCAAATGCCCTTGTTCTGGAGCTCCCTGCAAGATTTCCCCAATGGGGTAAAGATGATCATGAGAAATGTTAAAGATCAGCCCAGAACTACACGGAAGAAGCCTGTTAATGATTTCAAGACAGTTGGGAACACAGTTAGCAAGCAAAACATTGGTAACACATTGGTAACACGCTATGCCACAGTAGACTGAAATCCTGAAGCACCCGCAAGGTCCTCTTGCCCAAGAAGGCCCGCCTGGCTCGTCTTAAGTTTGACAATGAACATAAAAATGATTCAGAAAAGGCTTTGGCGAAAGTGCTGGCACTGCTGTGAGACCAAAATGGACTCCTGTGTTTGGAGGGAGAGAAATGCTGACTATGAGCCCAAGAACATCATGTCTACAGAGAAGCACAGTGTTGGAAACATTCTGCTTTAGGGCTTTTTCTCTGCTACAGGTATACAGGATGACTTCACCGCATTGAGGGGCTGAGGGACGGGCCCATGTACCGTAAAATCTTGGACGAGAACCTCCTCCCCTTAACTAGGTCACTGAAGATGGGTCATGGATGAGCCTTTAACATGACAAAGACGCAAAACATATTGCCAAGACAACCAAATAGTGGCTTAAGGAGAAGCACATTAAATGTCCTAGCCAGTCTCTAGACCCTAGTCCTATAGAACCTCTGTGAAGGAGGCAAAAACTCCAATTTGCTGAGCGACAGCCAAGAAACCTTAAAGAAGAGGAGTGGACTAAATGTATCCGGACACATGTGCAAACCTGGTGACCAACTATCAGAAATGTCTGACCTCTGTGCTTGCCAACAAGGGTTTCTCCACAAAGTACAAAGTTATGTTTTGCTTGGGGATCAAATACTTATTTCACTGACTGAAATGCAAATCAATTTATAACCTTTATATAACATTTTTTTCCCCTGATTTTTTTTTATATTCTGTGTCTATCAGTTAAAATAAACCCACCATAAAAATTATAGACCCTTCATTTGTTTGTAAGTAGGCAAACTTACAAAATCAGCAGGGGATCAAATACTTATTTCCCTCACTGTACACCGCGGGTCCCCTTGCTTGGAATTCACAATGTTGTTTCTACAGTAGCCCTGAACAAACAAACTGCTCTACAGGGCGCATTTCGTAAATACGTCATCTCATTCGGCAAAGCGAAAACATGATGACATCTTAGTTCTGTGTCAGCCACAGAATCGAAAGGGAGGGAGGAGCAGTGGAGTGAGCCGTTGGTTGCAATTCACAACCTCACCTCTAGATGTCGCTAAATTTCATACACTGAACTTTTAATGTGACTTGGCTTATTATTGACATTATACGAGTTGCATGTTTATTGTTGCCCTGCTTGTAGTGTAAGATAAATGCTATTTCATGTGCATTTTCAATGGAAACAATGTAAATATACTTTCCTGTAGCTCAGTGGTAAGAGCATTACGTTAACAACGCAAGGTTGTGGGTTCGATCCCAGGGGATTGCACATACCTATGTATAAATGTATAGGATAATGCAATGTAAGTCGCTTTGGATAAAAGCGTCTGCCAAATGCATAAATGTAAATGTAATGTAAATGTAAATATCAAATTGTTTAACATTTGTTTATATTAACCAAATAATCCAAACCTATAGAGGCCACTAGCACTAACCACTGCAACAGACCATTCAATATACTGTAGTTTTTTTCTAACATTTACCTACTTTACTAGCTGTTTTTAAAGTGCTCTGATAGTCCAAGAGCCCAAAAGCACGCACGCAAGAACACACTCCATTTACCACTGGCAGAACATGTTGTGGGCTACTTGAAAGATTTGAAGGGGTAACATGATTATATTTCCTCCTACTCTTCTCTTTCTTCTCCATCTCTCCTCCTGAAACCCAGCAGTGTCTCATCTTTATTAATGTGTTTCTACATAAACAAAACTGTGCAGTATTTAGCATCAGCTGTCACCGTGGTGCCCCTGCACATTAATTGTTAAGCCGAAGAGGACTGCTTGGGAAAAGTCAATGTCTCCCAGGAACGTTTATGACAGATGAGGATAAGAAGGGACGGAGAAGATCGGAGGAAAGGGGCTCTCGCTCTCATTTTCACCGACCAATCTCATCTGAAATCACATTCTGTTTTTTGCCTGTTGTTTTTCTGCCTGAGGCTGAGGAAGATTGACGGTTCGAAGTCTTTTATGTGTCATTTATTGTTCTGTTTTTATTCACCTTTTTTTAAAGGAGCCATGAATTGAAACCACAATTTCAACCCGAGATTTTGTTGTATAAGAGGGAATCGTATTCAAGCGAACATCCTGTAAGTGTCAGAACTGAAAACGCCCTTGTTACTGAAATAACAACTGTTATTGACTCCAGGCTCAGCGAATGCCAGGTCCTGGAATGCCCCTATCATAGATGGGTTGAACACCGCCTCCACAGAAGAATATCAACGACTACTTCTCTAGCCCCGCCCACTGGTTCGCGAATAACTTTAGCCACACATAGTACACACTCCTGCATTTGTGATGATCGACAAACTGGTAACCATAGCGACATATTTTTCGGCTAAAGATTTGTTTTGTCCGTCAGTTTAAACTTATAAAGTTTTAAAAGTTTATTAATAAGCGCTTTTATGCTTGTCGTTTGGTCTTAGATCCAAAAGCCTTCGCACTAAGGTCTTAATAAATGGTCTGTTGCAGATTTTAAGAATTTTTGGTCTTATAAAATAGATAAACAATTAACATTTTAAGGTTTGTTTTTGTCGTGTCTTAATTTGCTTATTTTTTCTGTGAAGATCTGGCAACCCTGTCACTTTAGCGAAGGGCTCTCGAGGGCGGCTAGCCCCGTGTCATATGTGCAAAAGTGAGGACTTGTTTCATTGTTATTTTTATTTAGAGCGACCAAGCAACAAACATGCAACATTGTGCAGCGCCTGGTTGTGGAAGAACGCAGTCGCTTCCTTCGGATTCTGATATTAGGAATGCGTGGTTGAAGTTTATTTTTAAGTACATTCCTGCTCACGTGGGTGAAACATTGAGCATTTGTTTGCGTCATTTCACCATGGATTCCTTTGTGAACAAGGCGCTGGATTTGCGGAGAGACTAAAATTAAAAAGCAGTGCTGTGCAGTCAATATTGGATCCGACAGGAATGGCGCAGCAATCTTATGTGAAACATATTTGTAATATGCGTCACTATTGCTTTGTTAGAGATCGCTTGATATGTCCTGATAATGTGTAACCTAACGTTACGTGTCTAACCAAATTCACAGAAGGCTCCAACTAAGTTAACTACGCAAACTGCTATCCAATCATAGCGGTGGGCGTTTACTTCCAAGTCTTTAATGCGGCACGCCCATTTAAACAGAGCGTTTGACGAGACGGCCTCAAAGCCCGGGTAGAAAATAGCCTATTACTTATTGATTTTGATGTTTTCGAATGTAAAAACTACACGAACGTCATAAGTAGACCTCATACAACAGTATAAAACAATAAACAAGCTCAGTTCAGGACACCTTTAAAGAAATAACTCGGCGTGCGCTATAAATAATACATCACAAGCTTGTGTTGAACTGCACAAACTACACACGGGCTAGCGTTTGATTTCTGCTGCCGTGTGCGCTGTCTTCAGATTGTGAATTGTTTGATAATTATGTTCTGGTTCACGGTCACGACTTCATGTTATGCGTTGATGAATAAAGATATCCCTCAGATTTTTTTCCAAAATACATGTTTGTTTGAATTTGTAGAGCTAAAACGTTAAAAAAAATTTTGCTTCACATGCCAGGTTTGCCAACATCACACCTGCACTTAACCAGCCTGTGCTGGAGCCAACTTTTCAAAACAAATCTTTTCTCATTCATAATAAATATCCTCCAAACTTCAAGCAATTTGCAGGATTGCGGGAGGCCCTGTTTAACGCATCTGGGGTTTCACAAGACGTGCCTGCAGATGTTGTGTTTCAAACACTCTGCTGTTAGTGCGTGTCAGAGGCACAGCGTGATGGATGGACAGAAACGATTTAAGTGAGTGGCGACCAGGGCAAAACAAGCCCAAGTTTGAGTGAGGAAAACAGCCTGTTTGGTCTGCCGCAGCTGTGACCACAAACACGCGGAGGTCACGGGAGCGATGAGCAGATCACGCGCTCTTAGACTGATGGCTTATGGTGGGAATTGTTTATTATCATGTTCAAAAGCGTATTGTTTTTGAAATGTACGTCATGAAAGTTTTATTGCTTTCGGAGTCTTATCTAAAATAAACAAACAAAATGTTTTGTTTGAGAACGTTCACTGTACACTCTTATAAAAAGGTGCTTCAAAAGGTTCTTTGATGCCATAGAAGAACCTTTTGGTTCCATAAAGAACCTTTGACATCAGAAGAATGTCACAATTTCTCAATAGAGTTTCACAATAGGGTATTTTATTCTCAACATTTTCAGCATTTTGATAAAATGTTTGATGAAATGTTTTTAGCAATTATGTTCTTGTAGTTTACTTCAGATTCTAAAGGAACAATCTTTGCAAGAATTAATGCAAATTAGCGGTTTAGCAATTCTGAAAAATCATTGAACATCATTTACTCACCCACTTGAGTAAATGATTTTCTTTCTTGTGCAGAGCACAAAAGAAGATATTTGGACAAAGGCTGTACCCATTAACTTGCAATAGTTTTTTGTTCAAACATTAGAAAGAAAATGGGCACCGCCGTTGTTCGGTTACCAAGGTTCTTCAAAATATCTTCTTTTGTGTTCTGCACAAGAAAGAAAGAAATTTTTCATTTTTGGGTGAGCTTTCTGTTTAATTGCATTTGTATAACAGCACTCTTAATGCTCATATTGAATCTTTCACAATGCTGCTTAATGTTATATTGCCAGCGAATCATTTCAAACATATCACGAATATTCAATGAAACTGCCAGCCGTACTGATTGGGGTTTATTTAGTTTAGCATGGAGAAAGTTCTTGATCAGGAGCAACTGACCGCTAGTAATTTTCTGTTTGTGCTCTCAGTCCAACAAGGTAATGGGTGATTATTCTAAACATGAGCGCTCATGACTGAGCTGCTTGTTCTTCCTCCACGGTGAGCTATTCATAGTGACTCATGAATTTCTCTCTTTCTCCCTCTCTTTTTCCACATGTAGCCTCTCTGCTATGCATAATTCATGCTATTTATTTTTTACTACTTTTTTCCCATTCTAGACAGTCTAGACTTTTTTGTTACCTTTATCAGACCTCGCTGTTAAAAACATTCGTTTAAAGTTTGCTCTATTTGCAGAATGACTATATCCTCTGTTTGCGGCACTCGATAACAATGAACATTTTACTGACTGGCTGCACACAAAATTCAATAGTTACAACAGAAAGTTAAAACCGCATTATAGGCGAACAGGTGCTTTAGCTGGTATTGAAGGTTGTCTCGTCATTATCTCCCATCAGCATCAGTCCCTCACCCACAGCCAGATGCCGATATTCCATATTTACAGTGAACACACTTGGAGCAATAATACTTATCATTAGCACATGTCTTAGCGGCGGTGATAAATTCGGCTAGTGATGAATAATCACCCGGATGCCCTGTTTCATCCAGGGGCCGCCTGTTAGCCTTTCCTCGCCCTGCAAATAGAAATCAATTACCCCAGAGTAGCCACTATTGCTAAGTGACACATAGTTCATTTAGATTAAATTATCCACCGAAACATTATCGTTTCAAAGGGTTGCGTTTGTCACCCGGAGCTTCGTCCTGCAGCATGATTGGACGATGTCTGTCCAGTTTAATTTGGTTATTGGTGGTCTGCCTACGGCTCTGTCCCCTGTAAATTTGTTTTTCCGCTCTCTATCCTCTTGGCAAATTGACAATTTAGTTAGTCAGATCAAAACTTTCAGTGTTGACCCCCGCTTTAAGAATAGATCTAAGTGCATGATTCAGGAAAAACGATTCAGGTTTGTAAATGATTGAAATGGTATTGAAGTATAAAAGGTTAGTTTGGGACATGTGTTATTGAGTGTTTTTAGTCTAAATGTGTGTTACAGATGGTCATGCGCTCTGTATGCATGCTTATGTATAGAATAATTTGAAGAAATAAAGGTTAAGGTGATGATCATATTATATTGTGCTGTATTTCACTCACTACTGAGCAGTGTTCATGATTTAATTGAATTTAATTCCTCTTCTTACCTCAGATGGGACGCAAGAAGAATTTGTACCATCAGCTGTTTTATTTCTCAGAAATTTGATAAAAAGGTCTAAATATGTCATGAATTTTGCGAGATTTTGTAATGAATCAGCTTAGTGAGAAATTGAGCTTTAGATATGGTACTACAAAGGTCATAATAAAGTGAAGTGTTGTGCTGTATGAATATACAGACATTCCTATTCAAACGAGATTTGAGTTTCTGAAAAATGTGTCTTATATTTGTAAAGATACATTTGTATTTGTTTGAATACAGGATGCAGGATTGCGAATACAAGACTTGTTCTATTCAGATTTGTTTGAAACACAAATTTATCTTCCTCTGGGAAAAGCAGACCCATCAGAATATGGCTTTAGTGTATTCTTTCTACATTTTTCATATGAGCCGTGTAAAAAATAAATTATATCATAAAAAGGAACCTTAAAGGAAATCCCTTCTTGTTGGATGTAAGAATTCACAGAGCAATTTCTCCATTTGTTGAAGCGGCCCACGGTGCTATGTATGATCTTCCTGAATCAAAATTTCTCGCTTCACGCTTTAGTCAGAGTTTAGCCTCAGGTCTTCTCTTCTGCTGCTCAGAGTTTAGAATTATTTGATATCTTAGCGCTGAATAGGTGCTCTAATATGATATATTTTCATTATGTGACTGTGGAAAATTCTTTTTTTTGTTGCCTAATGTAGCAGAATATTTCACGGAAGTTCTAAGCAGATTATCTGGAAACACGGTTAGTAAAATAGTTTTATGACTTTTTTTCTCACAAAGAACAGGCATGCGTGTTAAACAGCATTCTATTTCTGGAAAAGTTACCAGAAACAAGCTTCTTTTTTTTTTTTTTAAAGTTACACAACTTAAGGTAGTCATTTTTCTTTTCATGTCCTAGTTTACAAAACTTTTTGTGAGATATTACACCATCTTGTTGAGGTTCACATGCTAAGTGCTGCTCAGTTTTTCAGACGGTTTTATGAAATGATAATAAGGGGCCTCCCACAATTCCAGTTATTTTCAGGGCAGACAGAAGGGAACATGGTCTGCGGCTCTGGAAAAAGCAAGCGGACACGTCGTAAATGTCACACAAAGATCCTTGCTGGAGAGCTCCAGAGGAACCGAGTTATTAGCACAGCTCGGCATTGTAAGTGAGATTCCCTGTTTACTAAAAGTCACATACACATATGCATGCAGCCGACGACGTGTGTTTAGACTGTTTAGTTCATTGTTAAAAACACAAAAGCATCATTGATTTATGTGAGCCTGCATCTCCGAGTTCCACTGGGTCGAGATTCACCTTCAAACAAATACATTAAAGTGCTTGAACCATCTGCTCTGTCAGGAGGAAAGAATTACTTCGGTTCCCACATTCTCATCAAAAGCCGCTCTGTTGCCTTATTGAACCTAATTACTAAGCAGTCACCAAAATTGTCAGGGAGAGATAGAGCGAGAGAGCTTTGTTAATTGGCGGCAGTAGTTTTCAGTGTAAGTTTGGCTAGACTTCCCCCCTCCAATCCGGAGTATTTGTGTTTCTTTTGTTGGCCTGACCTGTCAATCGCACCCGTGCCTCCTGGGGGTTGGTATAATTTGGTAATTTTGCCTAAACGGTGATACAGTGATTATGTGGCATCAGCTGCGGGCCTGTCAGAAAGATGCTCGACGCTCATCCATCACCACAAACGTGCCACCAGGAAAAAAACACTCTTGTAGATTGGAGTGGAAGAGGTGGACAAATGCAGTGGGGGGCATAATAGAGTGCCCGTGGGTCCAGATTCAGGAAGCAAAGAGGCACTGGCGCTTTTTAATGACACGGATGCATCAGTGGTGAAAGGGATTCTGGGAAGGTCAGGTTTATAAAGGAGGAATGCGGAGAGGGCTAATGTGCGCCCACATGCTCGCGCAAGGCCTAGATCTGTGCATTTACTCATGCTCCATCGGCCTCGGCACCAGCATCACTTCATCTTTCCCTCTCTTATCTGTCTCTCTCCGGTGGGGGTGTTTGGGTTCTGCACGGCACTCGCTTGTTGGAAACTCACAGCTGAGCTGTAGGAGTGGTCCAAATGGCTCATAATTTCACTCGTGGACACACCAGAAAAGCATGTGGTTTGAGGAGACCTTTCCCCCTCCAAAAAGTTCAATTGGAGAAAAACACATAGCTTGTCTTTCCAGATTTTTTTTGAGCTCGCAGCGGAAGAGTGACTTTGCAAACAAATATCTCGCAATTGTCAAGCAGAGTTTACAGCCTTGTGCAATCCTTCATTAAGCAGCCTGTCACCGTAAAAATAAGCAGCCGTTGCAAATACCGCAAGCCCCCGTGTTTAATAAAAACAGACACGGACGAGCGAGTGTGAACGCCGTCCTGCAGTTTTCCAGAGCCAAAAGCAGTGCAGCCAGCGCAGTCAATAATTAGGAGACAGATGGGCAAATTGGAACCAGCCAAGTAATGAAAACCACAGAAGCAGCGTTTGGACTGTTACTGTACCCGTCGCGTCTTACTTTAACTGTAAAAGACGAAGAATAAACACCTAAACAAGAGTATACCGTGTTTGTTTACATCTCAGTGAAGATTTAGCAGCGCACCTAATTAAAACAAGTAGCGAGTGGGAAAGTCCTGTAGCACCATTTTCCTGCTCATTACACGAGCCGCTAAATCGTTTTTTTCTCAGTCCTTGATGTTTCTTTCACTAAATTGCAGTTGTTACGTTACTTCCGCTCGTTATGTTTTAGGGTGTAAGCGCTCATGTGTGTGCGTTTGGAATTTTTCCTCTCACTCGTAAAAAGCTCAGCTTGACGTGATGGTAGCGTTAGCGCCGGGTGGTTTTTACGCGCTGGCTTGAGAGGGATGTCAGGGGTTGCCGATGCCGCCACGAACAGCCGGTTCGGTTTGACCTCGACGGAATCCCACAGTGCCAATTTCTGTTTTTTAATGTTGTGGATTTAGCTCAGCACTTGCTCCTTTAAATGCCATTAACCCGCTAATAAAAGTGCATACAGCTGTCCATAAAGTCTAATGGGCGAGTCAGGGCGTACACTGAAGCCTTTGTGTGTGTGCGTGTGTTCAGGAGGGAAAAACCCTGACAAAAACGCGGAAATGAGACTTAATAAAACAGTAAAGTGCTTGTAAAATACAGTGTCAAAACCTATAATGCACTGATATCGATGAAATGGTCCGCCTTACCTTCTGAAATATAGCAGCATGTATATTCGATTCAGATGTTTTAAAGATTTTTGTGCCTATAAGAGAATGTGAAGGTGTTGCATTAAAGGAAACCGTTCACCTAAAAAGGAAAATGAGGCGTTCACTCACCCTTAAATCCTTATGCTGTCATTTTTTTTTATGAAACACAAAGTATATATTTTTGGATATTTGTGATGCCGCTGTATTAATGTGACCATATCAAACTTTTTAAACAGACAAAAAAGACCACAATCCTCCGTTAATGTAGCACATATCAATATGTTTTTAATCTAAATCTCTTGGAGCCATATCAATTAAATGTATTGATAATCTTAATCGTATGGATTTACATTAAGATGTTTTTTGGTCACTATGAACTGCTCATAATGTCTACGTGCAGGTGAATAAACCCATGCAGGGTCAGACCAAAATAAGGGCGAGTAACTAATGACAGCATTTTTAAGCAAGCTATTGTAACTCTTTTAGACTTGCATGGAAATGTAGGTTAATGTTTCCATATTTTTCTTTGTCGTTTCTACGAGCGGCGTGCAGAAGAGGCTGCAAAATGCAAATAATGCAAATATCGCTCGCAAAATGCAAATGATGTCATGCTGACTGTGAAAAGGGCTTACCTGAAACAACATTAGAAACCCCCTGCAGTACAGCAGTACGTTAAATGCTGGGAGAGAGATCATTTATGCATTTATACCATTAACCACCAGCCAGTCTGGCTGCGAAATTCAGTCTACGAATCCTCCATTGATCGTGAAAACTTTAAGCTGATATGAGGTGTTACACAGTAAATGATCTCAGAAGCCAATTAGCCTTGACTTTGAAGGCTTCTCGACATAGAAGATTGAGATGCCAGCAGTTTTAGGGGAAGGGTTACTGTACAGTTCCTGGAAAACCTGATGCTTGCGAATTCGCTCTGGCATTGATGTAAGATGTCGAGCTAGCGCCGGCGCTTTTATGGTGATCACCTTGAGCTGTTGTTTTGGGATGGAGACCAGTGTGGGTAATAGATCCTCTGGGATTCTCAAGTGGCTGAGTGGATTTATGAATTAGAGCTGGACCCGGGCTAGAAATCAATAGCCCTCCTCTTCTGCAGACCCTGTCGTGAATAATGCCGTGTAGTTTACACAAATTGACGGGGCATTCGAAAAATACAGAGTCTGGCCAGCAAAGGTCTGAGGAGGGGACATTAAGTATTAGGCTGCTTGGAGTTATGTCCTGTCATGGGGTTCTTTTTCCTGTTGCCCTCTGCCATCAGTGCACAAATCAATGAGAGGATCTGCCCTCCTCATACCTCCATGACTTTTATCTGTTTCGACTAGATTGTGGATATGCTTTCTGTTTTTAGGTGGTTTCGCCTATTTTCTTGTGTACTGCAAAAGAGGCAGGGGACTACTGCTAAAAAAACTACTTACTAGAAGCAAATTAATGGACTAATTGGTGTTTACATTTTACGTGTATTTATTTTTTATTTAAAACTGACAGTCTTGCAATTAGTTGTACTGGAAAGTGTTTTTTGAAGACGGCTGGTGTTACATTAGGGTTTAAAGTCTGATACGGTTAATACTATTTTTGTAGTTTTTTAATTTATTAATTTATTAAATTTATTTTTAATTTATTTAGATGCTATAATCAGCATAATAATTCAAAATGTAAATTAATTATAATCTAAAAGAATTACATTAATAGACTCCACTAGTTTGTCCAAAAACTGATGTCATTTTGCACAAATTTTAAATAGGAAACGTCACAAATTTGCTCAACTTTTGTGACCTGTTAGTTCATTAGTAGCGTAGATTCTTACTGTACATTTCTTATTAGACTGTATATTAGGGCTCTCAAATGATTAATCACGATTAATCGGATCCAGAATAAAAGTTTGTGTTTGCATAATATGTCTGTGTTCTGTGCATATTCATTTAGTATTTATAATCACATACACGTACATGCATACTGTAACAACGTTCAATAGAAGGGAAGGAAGGAGGCGGGAACCGGCGAACATTTAACAAACTTTAATGGAAAATAAACAAACAATAATCCAAGAATAAAAGACCGGCAGCCACCTCACGGTCGACTGCCGGCCACACAAACATAAACAAACTTAACAGCTTCCGGGCCCGGTCCTCTCTCGTCGGCAGTCCCGTCGCTCGTCCTCTTATGCTCCCTAGCTCCCCGTGAGGCATGCGGGACCGGTGCACGTACAGCTGATACTCATTATCACTCACGCCACCGGCCCCGCCTTCCTGCCCCACGGCTCTCGTCCCGCCTTCCTCGCTACATACATTTAAGAAAAATACAAAAATTTATAAATGTTTATATATAATTTCAATTATTGGTAAATATAAATAAACACATCTAAAAATTTCCTAAATATATATACATGTTTGTGTATGTTTTTGTGTTTATAAATACAAAGTTAATATGCACAGTGCACAGACATATATTCTGTAAACACACACATTTTCTCTGGATGCGATTAATCGCGATTAATCGTTTGACAGCCTTAAATATATAGATGTAAATATTTCCTAAATATGTAAACATGTATGTGTACAGTGAGGGAAATAAGTATTTGATCCCCTGCTGATTTTGTAAGTTTGCCTACTTACAAACAAATGAAGGGTCTATAATTTTTATGGTGGGTTTATTTTAACTGATAGACACAGAATATAAAAAAAAATCAGGGGAAAAAAATGTTATATAAAGGTTATAAATTGATTTGCATTTCAGTCAGTGAAATAAGTATTTGATCCCCTACCAACTAGCAAGAATTCTGGCTCCACAGATTGGTTATGTGCCTATATGGACCACAGATTAGTCCTGTCACTTTAAGAAAGTACTCCTAAATCAGCTTGTTATGTATATAAAAGATGCCTGCCAACAGAATCTGTATCTTCCAGTTCAACCTCTCCAACACCATGGTCCAGACCAAATAGGTTTTAAAGGATGTCAGCGACAAGATTGGAGACCTGCACAAACCTTGAATAGGCTACAGACAGAAGCTTGGTGAGAAGGAGACAACTGTTGGTGTGATTATTTGGAAATAGAAGATATACAAAATAACTATCAAATGCCCTTGTTCTGGAGCTCCCTGCAATATTTCCCCAATGGGGTAAAGATGATCATGAGAAATGTTAAAGATCAGCCCAGAACTACACGGAAGAAGCCTGTTAATGATTTCAAGACAGTTGGGAACACAGTTAGCAAGCAAAACATTGGTAACACATTGGTAACACGCTATGCCACAGTAGACTGAAATCCTGAAGCACCCGCAAGGTCCTCCTGCCCAAGAAGGCCCGCCTGGCTCGTCTTAAGTTTGACAATGAACATAAAAATGATTCAGAAAAGGCTTTGGCGAAAGTGCTGGCACTGCTGTGAGACCAAAATGGACTCCTGTGTTTGGAGGGAGAGAAATGCTGACTATGAGCCCAAGAACATCATGTCTACAGAGAAGCACAGTGTTGGAAACATTCTGCTTTAGGGCTTTTTCTCTGCTACAGGTATACAGGATGACTTCACCGCATTGAGGGGCTGAGGGACGGGCCCATGTACCGTAAAATCTTGGACGAGAACCTCCTCCCCTTAACTAGGTCACTGAAGATGGGTCATGGATGAGCCTTTAACATGACAAAGACGCAAAACATATTGCCAAGACAACCAAATAGTGGCTTAAGGAGAAGCACATTAAATGTCCTAGCCAGTCTCTAGACCCTAGTCCTATAGAACCTCTGTGAAGGAGGCTAAAACTCCAATTTGCTAAGCGACAGCCAAGAAACCTTAAAGATTGACAGAGGAGTGGACTAAATGTATCCGGACACATGTGCAAACCTGGTGACCAACTATCAGAAATGTCTGACCTCTGTGCTTGCCAACAAGGGTTTCTCCACAAAGTACAAAGTTATGTTTTGCTTGGGGATCAAATACTTATTTCACTGACTGAAATGCAAATCAATTTATAACCTTTATATAACATTTTTTTCCCCTGATTTTTTAAAATATTCTGTGTCTATCAGTTAAAATAAACCCACCATAAAAATTATAGACCCTTCATTTGTTTGTAAGTAGGCAAACTTACAAAATCAGCAGGGGATCAAATACTTATTTCCCTCACTGTATGTGTTTATAAATACAAAATAATATGCACAGTGTAAACACACATAGTATGTAAACACAAACTTTTATTCTGGTTGTGATTAATCGCAGTTAATCGTTTGACAGCCTTACTGTATGTTTTTTGTTAAAACTTCTCAAATTCCGTTTATTTCCAGGTTTAAATTACATATTGATTTTCAGATTTTTAATGTGATAATAGACTTTTAAACCCGACACTTATAAAAAACAACAACAAGTTGGTTACCCAAGATGCTTACAAGCGTGCACAGCAAATAAAGTCGCTGCTGTGGGCGGCACGTTCCGCGCGCAGGAAGGAGAGAGAAGAGGAAGAGCGGATCTGATTCTCCCACCTGCAGTCTAATTATTGAACCAGCTAGTATTGTCTTTTCAATTGTCTCAATTATGATGGCACTGGTGTTCCAGTGCTCTGTGGTGTCCCAGCCTGCATAATTCATGCACAACACCCTGGACTCCTCTCAGCACTGGGGAAAATGAGGAGAATGTCAATACCGGGAGGTGAGGATGGTGGGATTAAATTCAGCTCACAGTGGGCTCTGAACAAGAAGATGAGGAGACAGATTTGTGCAGTGCCTGTCAGAAGCCTGCTTTTCTGTGTCGTCCTGTAAGAAAGTACTAAAACGGCTTTTAGAGACTTTCTTTGTCTATGATGTAACAGCACAAAAGTGGTGACACTGGGTCACAGTGCGATGAGTTATAAAACCTGTCACTTTTATGCAAATGTCTCCCAACCGTGCATGACGGGTGATAAGAGATTATGTTTCTCTCTCTGCACCGCCATCGGTCCAAGATCCTAATCTGCAAAATATTGGACAAATATTTGTTTCTTGTTTTGTCTCTTGGTCAAGATATTCAACGGAAATGTAGGTAATTTAAACGTCTTTGTTTCTTACTAAATTATATATTCAATATTTATTTAATGTTACAAGTCAAAGAATGAGATTTTATACATACGGAGTAGATTCGATTTTGTCATTGACAGACAATTAACACGTTTTGCCTGCAGGTTTGCACGTGGTGTAAAAAAGCATTGTGTGTAGTCGTACCAAAGCTACATTTATTCACTAGTGTCCCTATGTGGTATTTCTGTCGCCTCTCCATTTCAAGTAGCTTCCATTTTGTTTTGAGAAAATACGTAGACAGCAAGACGCCACGAGACACTTACCGCCACTCAGCAACCGCAAAACCCTGCGGCACACAGAGTGTCCCTTCGCATGTCACCGCGGTTTATGTTTACAGTATCTGATCTCTGGACCAATTGTCACCCCAGACCTCCAAATCAATAGTGTTAAATTAACAATGAGCTCCAGCCTCCTGAGCCCAGATCTGCTCCAGGTCCCCCCAGGAGGGACAGCGCCACCCACTGGTCGACTCCACCACCTGCGGCGGCACTGGCTGGCTAGTTTAACCAGAGAGATAGATGGATAAGGTTGTGTTTGGAAAAAGATTGTTCGTTATGAGATTCAAAGATGAAAGTCAGGAGAGGTTTCTGTGTTCGGCTGTAATGCTCTTGTAGTGAAGCTTCTCGGAGCGGAACAGAACGCTACATCTGTAAAATGCTTCATTAGCGAGCACCAGCGCCGCAGGCTCGTTGTTTACTGTGGAGCGGCAGAGAGCGAATGAGAGAGAGCCGTGGCTATGATCAAAGGACAGAGGTGTACGTGTGTGCTCAGCCTCATTTTAGAAAGGGTTGATAGACCCTAATGATGGTAAAAGGACGGACCAGTGTGGATGACCTACACATACACATACACATAGTGATCCTACCTGCCAGAGTAAAATATATGTCTCCGTTTTGTGTGTGTTGTGTGCAGAATTGAGCTTCAATCATTTTTTTATGTTTTCCAGAAATGCATCTGTTTCCCAGGCATATCATTTATATTTGCTAACAAAAATCTCTCCAGCTTTTATGATGTACAAGAAGGCTGTTTACCCAGCCGATAGCAGAGATCAGACCACCACCACGCGGTGCATTTACAGTATATCTCTACTGTATATGTCTCTTGATCAAGATCTGACTGAAACCCACTCAGAAAACAGATTGCAACAGAAATGTTTAAGACTGTGAGCTAGACCCAGGGAAATGCATGGAAAATTCACCACACTTTTTATCAATACTGGATCACATGTCCCTTTCTCCCTTCATGTGAAAACATCAACAAAGCATTACATTAAAGCATGTTGATTGTAAAATAACTATTTTAACATTTTCCTGTGTGTATGTGTAGCAATAATCCAACTATGGGCAACAAAGCATTTCAGGAAAACATTCACTGAGCAAAGAATTGCTGCAATCGATTGAAAGTACGAGTTGGCTGTCCGTATTATCTAAACCAGTGGTCACCAACCTTTTCAAGCCAAAGATCCCTGACCTCAGCCTTGAGTAAAGGCAAGATCTACCTAACGAAGAATATAAAGAAAAAGACAGTCCATATTGTACTTTCAACTTGAGGCTTTTTATTTAGTATTTTAATTGTATTTGAATTACATTCATTGTTCTTTTTTAAACTTTAATACTGATGCATACCAAGAAAATGCTGTATCAGTGTAGCAACACTGTAACACTTGCAGTAATCAGATCATATGAAGTGGCACTGAACTGAAAAAAGTGCCGTTGTCAGCAGTAAAGTGCTTATTCAGTGAAGTTTCGGAATGTATTAACATTTTATAACTTATCTGTACTAATAAAATTCGAACAACAATCTCAGTTAAGTGCAGTTTACAGTGTGTCCCATCTCATGCAACAATCACTTTTCACAATGCCATCAGAAGTAAAAAAAGTCAGTGTGATGGCTGTGACTGAATCTGTCTGTGAGTTCTCTAAAGTTTGGCTCATAGCTAGAGACAGACAGTTTGAGGCAGTCTGTGAGGCGGCTCCTGTACTTTGATTAGATTATTGTCATCTGTGAAAATGCCATTTCACAGAGGTAAGTTGACCCAAAGTAGGCACTCACTTTTAGTGCACATGTAGTGAGGAGAGGAAACTTCTCTCTGCTGACAAGCCCCCAAAAGTCACTGTCCCTTGATCTGGCTTTCAGCTCTATGTTATTTTGCAAATCAACTATCTCCATGTCAACTCCACTTGACAAAGAAAATACTAGCTGGAATTCGGCTGCAAACTGTTCTTTATCAATGTGCATGAATGGGTTTGAGACAAATGCAGCAATACATTCCATTTCGTTTAACTCACCAAAACGCTGATTGAACTCTGTAGCAACTTTGTCCAGGTGAGCACAGTATTTCTCAGGGTGAAAAACATCTTTGTCATTAATGCTCTGTGACTTTTTTTCCAGGTTGGGAAAGTGTGTTAGCCTCCCGTTCTTTAGATGTGTAATCCAAACACCGAGCTTAGACTTGAAAGCATTTACTGCACTGATCATGTGGGGCAGATGTCTGTCTTTTCCCTGGAGCTCGTTGTTGAGTGTATTCAGTTTTTCGGTCAAGTCTGTCATAAACCCCAGGTCCAGCAGCCACGCATCATCTGACAGTTCATGGTGCTCCTCGTTTCTTGCAGACAGAAAAGTCTTTATCTCAGGCAGTAAGTCAACAAACCGCTGCAGCACTTTCCCGCGGCTCAGCCACCGTACATCAGCATGAAGTAGTAGGTCTCCGTACGCGGCATCGAGCTCATCCAGTAACGCCTTGAATAAGCGATGCTGAAGTGCTTTTGCTCTTGTCGAGTTTATCAGTTTGACCACCAGTGACATTACGTGAGAAAAGTCCACGACTTTCCCTACCAAGGCCTGCTGATGAATCACACAATGGTAATTCTTGAAGTCGGGAAAATCGGGGTCATTACGGCACAGTGCTATAAAACCAGAGCACACACCACGCATCGCCGGTGCTCCGTCGGTGGTAATTGCTACCAGTTTATGAATAGGGATATTGTTGTCTCTTACATATTTTTTAAACTCATTGTAAATATCCTCACCTCGCGTTCTCTCCTTTAGGTGCAAAAGAGTGAGGAAGTCCTCTTTCGTTGTAAAATCCTGGAAAGCCATTCTGACAAAAACAACAAGCTGAGCTGTATCCACTGCATCCAGAGATTCGTCGAACTGTAGTGAAAAACATTCACAGAGTGATAAGTCCTTTAACACCTGTCTATCAACTTCCTCTGACAGTGACTCGATCCTCCTTGTCACTGATGCTGGACCGAGCGGTACAGCGCGGAGTGTGGCTTTTATGTCGTCTTTGTTTTTGAAATCCTTAAAAACAGTGTCTGCGGTAATGGCCATTGCTTCCTTGAATAATTCGCCATCTGTGAAAGGTTTTTTGTTTTTAGCCAGCAAATAACTTTCACGAAACGATGCTTCAGTAGCAGCCTTATTTTGAACAGCAGATTTTGTAAAAAGTGATTGCTGTGCCTTCAACTCCGATTTCAGCTCGTGAACTTTCCTTGCACGGATTGCGCTCTTTGGCGGGTAGCTGTCTTTAAATTTCGGGTGGTTGGTATTGTGGTGCCGCTCTAGATTTCCTCTTTTACATAATGCTTGTTTTTGGTGGCACAACGTACACACGCACTTTTCTTTTACTAAGGTAAAAAGAAATTCCTCTTCCCATTCTGGATGGAAATTGTACGTTTTTGCCTTCTTTCGTGGAGCCTCCGCCATGACTTGTCACTTCGTGGCTGCCGGCTTTTTCTTCTTCTTTTGGTTTAATGGCGGGCTATCACCACGGAGAGCTCTTAACTGACTTTTGCAACAGTTAACATACGTGCTCGTCTCTCATTGGTCACTTTATTTAAAATAAACGCAGCGGTTACATTAAGAAATATCAGTTACTGATGCTTGCAAAACAAATCTTTAATCGGGCATGATGATGTATTTTTTGTACTTATTTTTCTTTTATTCTCGAGATCTACCGGGACAGTGATAAAGATCTACCAGTCGATCGCGATCGACGGGTTGGCGACCACTGATCTAAACCATTAGGATCGCTTTGGTATTTTGTTTGTTCAGTTTAATGAAAAGAACCGACTCAAAAGAGTAAAAATACATTTCCAAATCGGCCAGTTCTGATTCTAAATAGCCAACAATTCGGAACATGATGTGAATGCCAAAGTATTGTCAATGCACAGCCACACAGCATTACATTAATGCAGCATGAAATGACTGTTAACTTTTGGCAGAATTTTTGGAAAGCTGCATTAGAGTGCCAAATAGCTTTTCGGCTATTGATTTGAACAGGCTTAGGTGAAGAGTAAAACCAGAAACATGTATTAAGAAAGTAAATGGAGTCAGGTTTAATTTCATGTCGACTTGCTGAGATCTCAGTGGCAGATTGTTGGAAATAACAGACATTTTCTGACATGCGCACACAGTGTGTGCCATAAGCAAGGCTCATTTCACATGTAGCATCTTATTCTTCATCACTTCTCAAGTATACAGACAGTTAAGAGGGGGCGGGGAACCCTGAGGTTTAAGGCTTTTAAAAGAGTGCATAGTTTGCGTGTCACATTAAAATGAACTCCATTTGGCATTCTAGTGACATTTAACAGATATTGCCTTTGTGCTGGCTAATTGGTTTGATTTCCTACGGATTTATGTTTATTTAGTCACTTTAACTCTGGAGAGTAAGTGAAGTGATTCATTCTTCAAAGACTGTAAAGTACATTTCTCTAACACTTTTCTTTTTCAACGTTGTGCCAGTCATTTGGTAAAACATTTGTAGGAAAATAAAGAATTATTCACATTGAATCTTAAGCATCTTGGGTTAAGATTGTTGTGAATAAGGCTCACAAATGGTCACGTTATTAAAGTGTTTTATTACTGAATAGCTAGTCACTTTGCACTAAAGCAGTGGTCACCAACCCTGTTTCTGGAGATCGACCGTCCTGCAGACTGCAGCTCCAACCCTGCTTCAGCACACCTGTCTGTAATTATCAAGCAAACCTGAACACCTTGATTAGATAGTTCAGGTGTGTTTGATTGGGGTTAGAGCTGAAATCTTCAGGACGGTCGATCTCCAGGAGCAGGGTTGGTGACCACTGCACTAAAGGCTTTTACAAATGTTTATTGATTTCTGGCACAAACCGACTAGTTTTGGCTGTTGGTGACACGCAATGGAAAAAACATGAGAAATTTGTGATGGAACCGTGTATTATTCTATTGTGCAATTTTCAACACTTTTTATATTTGCACATTTTTGAGGTGGCGTTATTTTTTAATGCTATGTTTTATCATAAAGCCATTTCTAGGTTTTTTTCTAAAAATGTAAACTTTATGGCTCTTTGCGCTTTTACAATGTTGCTTTGTTTGTTTAGGCACTCGGCTTAAAGGGATAGTTCATCCCAAAATTTTAAAAATCTTTCATCATTAACTCAACAACATGATTGTTAATAAATGATGATATGAATTTTATTTTGATTGTACAACCAGTGGGATGAGTTTGGGAGGAGAATGTCTGTTAGTGTTGTGGAAACCTGCTGGAAGACACTATAATTTTCCATTCTGTTTGTTGCTGCCACTATTGGGGGTACCCGGTCTCTTTAAAAATGCTATTGATTAATTCAAAAGAAAGAAGAAAGTGGAAAAAAAAAGATGATACAGTATAGTCCAATCAAGGCTAACTAACTTTATGTGGTATATAACACAAACATGCGGTCAGATAATTAGCCAGAGTGGATAGATGCATAGACAGAATAGATTGTTTTATGCCCGTCTCTCTGTGCTGCTGTAATGACCATCACTCTCTCCATCAGTGTGTTAATAGCCTGGAGAAGATAAGGAAAGAGCTCATTAGGTCTATGAGGGGCTTCACTCATCCACATCTTTGTGGAATGCAAAGGGAAATTCATTTAAATGCATCTGAACTTGGCCTATTGATGTGCTGCTTTTCATGCTCATTCAGTCTTTTGGTGATGAATCCTCAGCCTTTTAACACTGTCACTCTGCTGTATTGTCAGAAGACATTGGCTCGTTGTAGAATAGCCACAGGAAGGTGAAAGTCACGGTGAGATTGTCAAGGGTAAGATATTAAGGAGCATGTTCATTAACCTTTATTGCCCCACATATCTTTAAAGAGCCCAGCATATCAAACCCTATTTTTGTCTCTCTGAACAGGCCTGCCAGTTTGGTTCTTTGCTTTTTTCACAGATATACTGTAGTTTATGAAGAGAAAAAGTGCATGTTTTAATTAAAATATTTTTATTTTATTTTTTCTTAGACTTATAAATGATAAAAAAAGATTATGATATTATTTTAAAATGTATTTGTAGTTTCATTGTACAACGATCTTAAAGCGATACAGTTTGAGACTTACATGATTTTTTTCATAATATATTGAAACACCATGTTACAGGTGAGCCAAACTACATTTTTTACTTTTTACGACAAATATTTTTACAATATATAAGTTTCCAACTTATATATTGACTTATATTTTAATTGAGGGAAAGCAATTATTGTGCCGCATTCCATTTTATTTTTTTGCGATTTTTTTACAATTACAATTGTTATATTATTTATTGTTGATATTATTATTGACTTGATCTATTTTTTTATTTGTTATCAAATTGAATCCAGTGTTAAATTGACAAGTTCTTATTTATCAATAATAATTTTTCTATTTATTGTCTTTGTTTCCAATGTCAATGAATAATTGTGGCAAATAATCATGATCTCAGCAAAATAATTGTGATTATAAATTTTGTCATAATCAAGCAGCCCTACTTTCCTATTCTTTACTTTCTTTATTATGCCAGATTGTTTAACATTAAAAAAAAAAAAAAAAAAAAAATATATATATATATATATATATATTATTTATATCAATTTATATCATTTATTAATCTCAATTCATTTAACTTTAAACATTTACTAATACATTTTTCAAAATAAAAAATATTATATAGAAATACAAACATATTGTAAAATGTTACCTGTGTGTACAATAGTAGTATTGTTCTAGTACAGTGCACTGTTGTTGAGGGTCAGGGTCGGTGTGTTTTCTCTGTCTCAGTAGCTGTGTGGCCCATATGTGTGTTTTCCTAATCACGCCGATCAATATGACATCCCCTCCTCCTCTCTTACCGCCTCTATCAACTCTCTTCTCGCGCACTCCATTAAACTTTCAGGGCTAATGCAAGTGAGCGAAAGGCCAAGACCACCAAGACATTGATGGAGCGTTGTGTGTGTCTGCGGTGTCAAACTGACCCCTCCAAACAAAGCGGTAGTGTGTCTTTCAAAGCTGTGGGGGATTTGAGGCGATCCCTCATTAGCATCACCTGTTTGCCCAGATGGCATCATGGGAATTAGAGGGATCAGGTTGTGCGAGTGCGTGTGGTTCTTTCTTCTGTTATATTGCATGCAATATTGCAAGATGTTTGAAAGGTGTTCGGAAAGCTCTGATGCCATCTGCTGTGACTGTAGTGTAGGAAGGCCTGGTGTGAAGAAGTAATTCTAGCCCTGAGCATGAACTTGGCTTACTTCGATATGACATGGATTGTTAGCCTTTCATGTTCTGTAGCGTTATTTCAAATCTGCAGGAGAAATCAATCACACCGTCAGATCCAATCAGTTGTTTTGATTGAAGCTGAAGAGTAGTTTTGCTGTAATGTTGTTGTAATGTCAAACACTACAGTTTGTTCGAGACATGACCTGCTGATTGGTTAGCGTGGTTGTATTGAGCATTTCGTAAGATGTAAACGCTGGCCCAGGAGCACTTTTTTAACAGTGTACAAATGTTAGAACAAAACTCTTTAAGACTTTATTCTGGACTCCTTAGGATATTTAAGACTTCATTATATAGGTATGTAAAATAAAATAAAATGATAATAAACAACTTCTGGACAAGTTTTGTTTACATTTTTACAAAATAACGGCTAATACATTGAATAAAAAAAAGTGCAGTGAATTATCCAAACTAAAAGCATCCACTGTCAGATCATAAGGAAAAAGGCCATATTTTTATATATATTTCAAATGGAAATGAGGGACATTTAACCATGCTAAGTTAGACATACTAATGTCATTTAAATTTGCTAGTGTTATGCATAATGCATGTTCTGTCCTAGCTTTGATTTTTGTCATCTATTTGCATCATTTGCTGAATAATAAGGCACTGACATTTAAATTAACCATGTTGCCGTGTTATTTTCCCCTCTTCATCGCTTTAGATTTGACACTCTTGAATTAATACTGTTTGATCAACTTGTTTTATTAACATGAAATAGCACAACTCGGTTGTTTGTGCTTTAGTGTTTAATGGCCATTTTCTTTAAGACTTTGACGCAATCGCGTTTTGTTATTAAAGAAACAGTTCACCCAAAAATGAAAATTCCGTCATCCGTCAAAATTCCACTCATCCTCAAGTTTCTTTATTTTATCAAATTTCTTTGTTCTGATGAACATAGAGAAAGACATTTGGAAGAATGCTTGTTACCAAACAGTTCTTGGTCACCATTGTAGGATAAAATTGCTTTATACATTTCTTTGTTCTGAAACACAAAAGAAGATATTTTGAAGAATGTAGGTAAGCAAACAGTTCTGGGGCAGTTTGGGGGGGTACACTGTTCCTTTAACAACATTTGCACCAATGCAGTTTCCACATAAATTATACTATTTACCCCAACATAATAATTCAGTAACCATTTATTTACGGTTATGTCATTAAAAACTTGTACTGTGTGGAACAAAAGACCACTTTGACATTTCACAAAATATCTTCTTTTGTGTCAATAGAAGTCATTGTTGTTTGGTTCTTCAAATTGTGTTCTGCAGAAGAAAATAATAAAGGTTTTGAATACCATGGTGATGAGAAAATCATTAAAGAATTTTCATTTATGGGTGGTCTATCCCTTTAACTTGTTTTGTGCTACCTCTGTTCTGAATGTCAACGCCGTATTGCTTAATCATCCGGCATTTCACTGTGAACACATTAGGCTATGCAGTGTCAACGTACCATACCGGCATTTAAGAAAATGTTGTAACGCTTTAAGATGGTCTGCGGAACGATATCTTGTTAGACTACATTAGCCTACGTTGGTACGTTAGCACACCTACAGAGCTCAACTGTACGAAAAGCCTGCGTGGCATTAGCAATATTCCGTAATGGCTCATTAGAACCGAGAGCGGAGTAGCGGTGTTACGATTGAACAGCGTGCAGGTGGAGGTGTCATCCCTCATAGATTGCAAGCTAAATGCACCCCCCATTCCATGTGAAAGCCAGGGAGATAATGAATGCTTTCACACTTTACCTTGAAAACTGACCAAATGGCCCTCGCTCCAATTAAGAGCTTGTTTTTCAGTGGAGTGGCCATTATCAAGCCTGACCTTCCAATTATTTTTCTGAATTTCCCCCACGATTCGTCACCTCGTCGTGGCCCCAAGCCAAGCAGGCTTAGTTAAAGATGGACCCGGAATGGGTAATAGGGCTTCTCAACAGAACGGCGGCCGTCTGCGGGCCTGGAGACACCTTTACCATAGCCAGTATCTCTCTCTCTGCTACATCCTCTCACCTTTTTTCTTCATCCTCCTGTTTTCTCATTGTAATGACTAGAGGTGCACCGATTGACCGGCCAGAGATCGGAATCGGCCGGTTTTTCGTATGATCGGCCCGACCGGTGACCGGCCGGTCAGTCTCACGTCTCGCCGATTCCAAGCCGATCTTCTGTTTCCCGTGATGCGGGCAAGAACGTCACAGCCGTCAGTACACTCAAAGCCGCAAATAAACATGTAAACATGCGCGCGCACAGCCTGTCTTTCACTGCTCGTTTATAATCGCATGTGGGTCCACCGGACTGCGAGTCTCTGCTGACTGACGCGCATCTCTCATATTCGCTGACTGCACACGCGTGCACACGCATCATGTACTGTACAGACAAAAAGGTGCACTGTAGTTCATCTCTCGCTGCTCCGTCTACATAGGGTATTTATGCCAACAGTGATGCTATTAGCATCATGCTAAACTCTGACACATGCTAAACTCATGTTGAAGTCGTTCATTCGGTGTTAAACAAACGTAAATTCCATTCAACCTGAATGCTTGTCTTACGTTAAAACTGTGGTCATTTCACCTAGGTAAAATGACATTCAACACGACTTCTACTTGTTTTTAAAAATCCAAAATATAAAAAAAAGAATAAATCAACCAATATATGTGATATATATCTGATTGAGTTCTTTACTAACACAACAAACTGCAAATACATATACATCTTTAGAGTAGAATTCACTCATAAGATTTTTTAAACTTTTTTATTGAAGTTGCAGCAAAAATCAACCCACTTCTTTTAATACTACAGACACAAGATAAAGACAATTTATTTTACATTTCAGAAAAAATGAAATAAAGCAATGTTAGTTTCATAAACGGAAACAGACGAGAATAAAGTTGAAGTATTTTATTGTTATCTTAGACTGTTGTGAGATGAGTACAAAAATGAAAAGGTAAATTAAGTGACATGTTTAGTTATATTTTATTATTTGTACTTCTTTTCAGTCACAGAGTTATTCAATTTAAGAGTTGTTTGGGAAAGAGAAGATTCTGTAATTTAATGCAGCTTGGAGAACTGCATTTAGGGAAATTTGGGGAAATTGTAATGTTCAATCATTTATTCAATGAAAATAAAAAAA